>NC_143252.1:69010757-69313787 GCF_984573655.1 Nuphar pumila | reverse complement strand
TCCATTATCTTCCAAAATATGTTAAACTTTTGAGTCTTCCATCTCCTTTCTTTTGGCTATTTCATCACTTTAATTTTTTAACACTTTAATGTACCCCTCCAAAATGACATCATATCCTACTCTACCACCATCTTTAACGAGTTTGTTTTCTTGCAAGAAGGATTACAGTTGCAACAACCTCAAGATGAAGCATACGATGATGTCGATCCAACGCAGACATCCCAAATTGATATCTTCTCTACACTCACAGATGTCCAAACCACACATGATCTTCTCTTGGAGAATCAAGCATCATTACAGGCAACCTTTCAGTTTTTCAAGACTGAACAAAAAGTCCTCCTCAAGAAACTACGCTCTCCGTCCTCCTCAGACTGAACTTTTATTCATTGGTCTGTAATATTTAATGTACCTACTTTGATCCCTCCTTTTTGTCAATGACAAAGGGGGAGAAAAACCTACCTCTCCTATACAGGAGAAAAATGAATTCCTGAACTTAAACTTTTTATTAATTATGTTTTTTAATACTATCGTCTTATGCATTTTTCATGTATGATATCATATTTAAATTATCATTATACATATGGCTTATTGACAAAGGGAGCATATATTGTCATCATTAAAAAAGGGGAGAATGTTGAGAAACTATGTTTTGATGATACATGATAAATATATATGATACATGATAAATACATGATATGCTTTCATGAGATATGATAAATATGATATGCAACTGAATATGTTATATTATGACTGGATATGATGTGCCATGTATTTAATGAATATTTGATGCAAGGTTATTTCACCTAAGAAGAATGGAGACAGCCTGGTCAAGTGCAACTGTTTGATGCAATCATACTACTCTGAAGAAAAAGCTTGATGGGCCATACATTCATAAAGATTATCCAAGAAGATCGGCTACTTCAAGATGAAGATTTTTTCTTCTTTAGAGTCATATGTAACAAAACCTTCAGAAGCATGCATATTTCATATTAGACTATATGCTTTGAAATCATACAAGCCATTTATTTACAAAAAGTTAAGCTTTCATAAAAGGATACGTTATGTATATTGTAGCATTTCAAAAACACATTTTTGAAACAAATCATTGTACTTCCTACAAGCATTTATGAAAAAGACATTTTGACAAGATATAATAGCTCATGATTTCAAAACATTAATTGTACTTCCTACAAGCATTTATGAAAAAGACAACTTGAAAAGATATAAAAGCTCATAATTTCAAAAGCATTTATGAAAGAAAAAGACAAAATACATTGATTCATAATACATAATCGTTCATCTTGAATTGATGATTTGAGAAAACAAATATTATTTTATACACAACTACTTATTGTTTAACAAGACAATTAATTTAAGAAATGACCATTTATTTATTTAATACTAAAATCCACACTAAAAAATGGTGACTTATATTTAAAGTCATTATTCTTTTTGTAAACATTAAATGACACTTCAAAAACATTTACTCAAGAAATGACCATTTATAAAATAAAGTACTTAACAAGCATTTATTGTACTTACATACATTTAAACAAAGAAGTGATGATTTGTAAGAAAACAATCAATGTACTATAAAACATTTGTTTTGAAAAAAGACCCATTACAAATTAAATCTCATTTTTAATTACAACAACGTATAGTGTACCTCAAATATTTAATTTAGAAATGACGACTTGAAGAAACTATCATTATTTAAAACACCAAACATTTATTACTTAACAATTCTTTAAATTATGGAATGACGACTTTTTGAAAAAGCAATATAGTACACATATCTTTTCACACATTTTCTCATAGAAAGTTGTTTTGAGATGACCTGACATCTCACATCATAAAAGGACAATTATTTTAAAAAGCAACAACTATTTTTGAAAGATCTATATATATATAAACAAAATAATATCAAAATAAGTGAGCTTTCAAAGAGAAAAATTCCTACTTGACACACTGAAAGGAGCTTAGAAAAAAAAAAGAAAAAAAAAAGAAAGAGAAAAAGACAAAAAAAGCTCTCTGACAAAAGAATCAAGTGTGTGTGAAGAAAAAGAAAAAGAACATTCTGTTCTCTTGAGAGATTATTCTGCCTATTTTCAAAAGAGAGAACATTCTGAGAATCTTCATACGTGCATTCATACTCTGCATATCATTCTGAAGGTTCTATAGGAAAGTGTTGTAACTTTTTGTTTACTGTTGTATCCCTTCTCTGTTGAGAGAAGTAGACCTCTGTGAAAGAGGGTGTTTCCCTTCTCTGTTGAGAGAAGTAGACCTCTGTGAAAGAGGGTATTTCTCTTCTCTGTTGAGAGAAGTAGACCTCTGAGGAAGAGGGTGTTTCCCTTTTCTGTTGAGAGAAGTAGACCTCTGAGGAAGAGGGTGTTGTACTATTTATCCCGTAACACGAATTTTATAGTGAAAGGCTCAAGTGTTTTACTTGGGGACTGGATGTAGGTCAGTAACTCGACCAAACCAGTATAAATCCTGTGTTTATCGTGTTGTGCCTTATTGTCTTTAATTTTTATATTATCGATCTGTATCAAATTTCACTATTCACCCCCCTCTAGTGGAATTTCAAGAAACACAAATACCTACATGAAATAACAAACGAACTTTATGTATGAATGAAAACTTATACATTAATAAGCAAAGTTGATGAGATTAAGCAAAAATATCTATAAAGCAGCAAAACTAATTAAAACAAAATACCTAAAACATGCTATTTATACAAAATCCATACTTAAAACAAAGAAAATCAGGGAGGGGTATAAATTTGATTGATGTTGGCCATTGACGAAAGGAACCCGATCCATCGGGCGGATTACTTCGTTTACTTAGCCTTAATATTAAAGACAACCTTTTTCCAGTAATGTAAACTCAATTCTAAACTGAATTTTACATTAGATTCACCATCTTAAAGAGAAAAAAAAAATCAATATAACATAAAGAGTATTGGCTTACCTTGAATCAGATGGAAGTGGTTGAAGGTGCTGGCGTCAATTGAAGGAGGATGCAACAGGTGGCTGTAGCAATGGGGCTGGAAGTGGTGATGCCGGTGGGGATTGATTGTAGTGAAGGCTGTTGAAGACTTGCAGCTGTAGCGTGGAGGGTGTTGGGCGTCCAAGGAGGTGACTGCTACAATGGATGCAAAGCTTGAAGATGCTGGGGTTGGTATAGCTTGGATCCTTGTTTGCAATGAGTGAAGAAGGTGCAGCCGGCTGGAGCAATGGAGATGATGGGGTCACCTGTAGATCTTGGAGATGGAACAAATGTTGATCACCAAGGGGAGGTTGGAGCTGAACCGACTGCTATAAAGAGGACCGAAGAAATGGCTGAAGGAAGAAGGTGGGAGCCTCCTTGCACTGGCTGGAGTTGCCTTCTCTTTGATGGAAGAGCTGAAACAAGGCTTAGGGAAAAGTTGGAACAAAAGGAGATCAAGGAGAGAAAGGGGGAGGCGTTGAGTGAGAGAGGCGTGAAAAGGATGGATGGGGGCAGCCGTATGGTGTATTGAGTGATAACTTAGGAAAAGATAAAATCCTCTCTAGGTTTTTTGTTGGTTAATGAAAAAAAAGGAGCTGCTGTAGAGAGGGATTTACGTCAGAAGGTCTACGTGAATGGATGGAGGCTAGGGAAAGGAAGGAAGAGAAGGGAAGAAGGAAAAAAGAAGAAGGGAAAAGGAAAGAGAAGAGGAAAGAAGAATAGGGAAAGAAGAAGAAGGAGGGGGCTGGGAGAGGTGATGTACGTGAATCCCCAAGGAAAGAGGAAAGGGAAGGAAGAAAAAGAAGAAGAAAAAGAAAAAAAAAAGAAAAAAAAAGGAATGAAAGAAAGGAAGAAAATAAAGAAAAGAAGGAAAAGAAGGAAGGAGAAGAAAGAAGAAGAAAGGAGAGGAAGAAAGAAAAGGAAAGAAGAAATAAAGGAAGAAAGGAAAGAGGGGGGCTAGGGGGGTTGACCCCCTTGTGGGTCCCGCCTTAGGTAAAATAAATAAATAAAAAGAAAATAAAGAAAATCTAATAAATTTTTTCTTTTTATATATAAATTAAAAAGACAAATGCAAATGGATGGGCCATCTCAGAGCGGGTCCAAATTCTAATTTTGAAATTCATTTTGAAGGTTAGAGGGGTAAAATAGTCTTTTTAGAAAAAAATTCAGACGAAACAAGCTATTTTTGGCAGTTTTTGAAATGAGCTTGGATTTTGAAGTTCAATACCCCGTTGCGAAGCAAATCCAGCGTAGAATTTGAAAATTTGAGTTTGAAATAAATCCAAATTATTTTTCTTGAGAAAATATTTACAAAATTTAGACTCTCTGGGGTAAAAATGTCAATTTTGGAAACCCAGGGTTTGAAATTGATTTATGAAAACTTTTAAAACTCAATCTGGATTGAAATTTATAAAACTGGAGTTTTGGACTTCGAAAATGAAATGAAATGTGATGAAATGTTATGAAATGATGAGAAATGATATGAAATGATATAAAATGATGAGGAATGATATGAAATGCTATGCGAAATGCAGACCCTGAATGAAGAATTTTGGATTTTAAACCCTGATTGGCAGTTGTACCAGTTTAAAAAGTGTTAAAATTGACAAAATTTGCAAAATAGTTCGAGAAATGGTTTTCAGGCCCTACCGAGCTAGAGTGACACTGGAAATTAGGGTTTAAGCTGAATTGAACTGAAATGAACTGGATTAAGCTGGGTTTTAGAGTTTCAAAACTCCACTGGACTCACAAACTCAACTAACCTTTCCGACTAAATTTTCAAGAAAAGCTACCATTTTTAGAGAAATGGTACGGAATGGTCACTTGAGTGAAGTGAATTACGAATCTGAGCTGGGTTTGAGCTAGAACAAAGGTCAGTAATACTGACACTACTTCGGCCAGGTTATGTAGCATCTCCATAATATTGTTGCAGCGGTTTGCCCAAGCCATCTATTTGAGCAATTAAAATCCATTATAACCTTAGCTATAATTTTGTGAAATAATCGTACATACTCATATGGTTTTATCTCTATATTACAAAAACAACATTTCTACATACTTAGAGAGTCATCGCGGTCGCTGGAAGAGCCAAGATCTCAAATCATTCAGTCCTACTCTGATACCAAAGCTGTAACGCCCCAACTTTTTACAGTAAATATTTTGGAGTAATTTTTTTTTTTAAATACCGAAAATGCGAAAAACATAAGTTAGGTGCATTACAGGGTAAAACAAAGAAGTAATAAAAGCATAGCATTCATTAATTAAAGCCTTAATGTCATTGATTACATCCCATGACAAAAATGTAAATCTACTAATAAAAGTTCAAACAGAAAACACTGAATAACTGAGATCTTTTGACTACTTCCATACGCCACGCAAATCCCTTTTTCACAACTCAGCCCTGCGTTTTTTTTTTACACTGTTATGATATTGTATACCAATGATGATGTATTCGATGTTATCACATGAAAATTAACCCCACCGAAAACATCAACTATGATGTGGTCTGTGTATATTACTGAGCATATAACTTAAATTTTCTAACAGCTATTGGAAGACGAAATGATTGTCTCATCTCTGTAGAGCCGTGTGTTACAAATGCCCATCCAATGTTTAGGATAAGTTCACATCCAGCCTCCCCATCGCTCAGCCATCCAAAACCCAACGTTTTTTTTTTATCATCCCAGTCCAGAACTTGGACCCCTATATACCCATCCATGGCTGGCATGGTTTAGTACAGATTTCTGGGCAACATCAAGCCCATAAGTACTACAAGGCAGCGAGTACCACACATAAGTATAGTGCCCCTTACCTTGTTCAAAGCTTCAACTGACAAAAATGGTGGGTTCCTTCGTCAAGTTGGGGCGACACTTCTCCACAACGAAGAAGACTCCCACATCCAGCTATGGAAGTTGATCTCCAAGAGAGAGAGAGAGAGAGAGAACAGTCCAGCCATTTTCTCCTTTCTCACCCCATTTAACTTACTTCCCTACTTAGGGAAATTTTTAAATTTTTTTTTTCAAAACCTAATCTCCAGCCCACCATTTTAGTGGGTGTTTGGAATTTCCAAAACTACCCCTCCCTCTTATTAACAAAATTATTCAAACTTCCATTTTTTTTTCTTTTAGTGGTACCCTCCCCCATTTGGTGGGATTTTTTTCTTGTTTCTTGAAAAAAAAAGGAGCTAAAACCACTCCAACACGTTTTTGGTGGGAGGTGGTTATGAGGTAGAGTTTTATATATATATATATATATATATATATATATATATATATATATATATATATATATATATATATAGAAATCGTCACTTTCCTGTGCAAAAAGAAAAATCCGTGCACAGGGGGTTTTGAACCAGGGTCTTCCACCAATAGGACAACAAACCCCACCACTTGTGCTATGTTGCTTTTCGTTGCAATGTGTATGAATTAAATTTTATTTACCCCTTTCAGTTTCGTTCTGGATTTCATGAAAAATATAATGCTTTTCACTTCTACGTGGGCGCTTCAGGGGTTTGGAACTTGGGTTATGGCTTCACACAACCATGCATCCTACCACTACCCCACACCATCACTTGATGTTTACTTTTGCAAGAAAATTCGATTTATGTTATATTTGGACGTTTTTCCTTGTTAATGGATTTCTTCCATTTTCAGGTGGATTTTTCACCCGTTGGTTCTAAACTTGTCCTCTCTTACGTTAAATGTGTTTCGGATCTCACGCTATTATCTCAAAACCATTTAATTTACCATTGGGGCCCGTGAACCGGGTCGGATTATCAGATCCTGCCAAGATCTGGATCCAAATATCACTTTTGAGAGTTTGTTACCGGTTCCGTTCTAGAAACCTCAAATCATCAAAAATTGTATTGCTTAGCATAAAATCTCACTATTTCACACAAATGCTCCACTTTTATTCATTTAGAATTTTATAAATTTCACGGGTTTTACATCCTTCCCCTCTAAAAAGAAAATTTCATCCGCGAAATTTGTAATACATATTAATCAAACAATTGAGGGTACTTGTCCTTCATTGCTGCTTCCGGTTTCCACGTGCATTCTTCTAAGCCATGATGTCTCCATCTCACTTTGACTAGTGGGATGATCTTGTTTCGCATCACCCGCTCGCTGCGATCTATGATTTCAACCGGTCTCACTTCTACGGTGAGATCTTCTTGCACACTGATGTCCTCAAACTGAATCGCGTGTGACGGATCTTGAATGTATCTTCTCAACATCGATACGTGAAATACATTATGAGACTTGGCAAGTTGAGATGGTATCTCAACTTGATAAGCCGTTTCACCGATCTGCTCCAATATTGGGAAAGGTCCGACGTATCTAAGACTCAACTTCCCCTTCTTTCTGAATCTAAAAATGCTCTTGGTCGGCGATACCTTGACAAACACTGCATCTCCTACTTCAAAACTAAGTTCTCTGTGTCGCTGATCCGCATAACTTTTCTGTCGACTCTGTGCTGCTCTAAGTCGATCTCGTATCTTCTGTATTTGTATAGTGTAATGTTAAAGTACCATTGGCGACTCAATTGTTCTTTCGCCAAGTTCATCCCAATATACTGGTGACCTACAAGGCCGCCCATACAGTGCTTCGAAGGGCGCCATGCCAATACTCACATGGTAGCTATTATTGTAAGCGAATTCTGCTAGTACCACGTGAGTGTCCCATTCGCCTTTCCAATCCAGCATACAGGCACGAAGCATGTCCTCCAGTGTCTGTATGGTCCTTTCTGACTGTCCGTTGGTTTGTGGATGAAAGGCAGTGCTGAACTTGAACTTAGTTCCCAATGCCTTTTGTAACTGCCCCCACAGTCGTGAGGTAAACCGAGGATCTCTGTCGGATATGATAGAGATTGGTACCCCATGTAGTCGTACTATCTCTTGCATATACAGGTCGGTCAAACTCTCAAGTGACTGATTCTTTCTCATCGGTAGGAAATGGGCTGACTTAGTGAGTCGGTCAACCACTACCCAAATAGAGTCATGGTTCTTTCAGGTTTGCGGTAACCCCATCATGAAATCCATCGTGATATGTTCCCATTTCCATCAGCTGCATCATTCCTCCTGGCCTTTGATGTTCAATCTTGATTTGTTGACATGTCAGACACTTCGCGACATATCTTGCAACATCACGCTTCATTCCATTCCACCAGTAACTGAGTTGTAGATCCTTAAACATCTTGGTACTGCCCAGGTGAATAGTATACTTGCTCTTATGTGCCTCTGCCAATAACTCTTCTCTGGTCTCTGGGTCACTCGGCACCCATAGCCGATCCTTAAACCATATACTTCCATCCTCTTTACGCTGGAAAATAATGTCTTCTTGCAATGTCAATGCCTCCCTCTTCCTGTACTGCGAATCTTCCTTTTGCTTAATCATGATCCGCTCTTGCAGTTCCGATCGTACCGTCAGGCTAGACAGCCTAAGTATGCCTTGATCGTCGAAGAAAGGTCTCGATTCTCTGAACTTAGAAATCATCTTCAATCCAAGACTTACTAGGCTAGAAAGATTTCTCCCAGCCTTGCGACTAAGGGCATCTGCAACAACATTTGCTTTCCCGGGATGGTACGAGATTGTAAACTCATAGTCCTTGATGAACTCAAGCCACTGTAAACACCCCAAATTTTCACTCACCTTCTTGACATCGCCCACAATCGGCCCATTTCAGTTCTCCGGAATCAATGAAGGGCAAAATGGTTATTTTCTGAGATTGAACCTTGCAGAAAGTCTAAAATTTCATTCTTGAGCCTCAAAATTTCTATATTTAGGTTCAGAGACATCTTCAAACTGCAAATTTTCAAAATCCTATTCTTGACAAGAAATTAGAATTTCCAATTCTAGATTCAGAATGACATTTCATAGAACATGTCTTTGCATAGCATTGCATGAACATTTCATATTATTTCACTACACAACATGTCAGTTTGAGATCCAGAACTCCTGATTTTCAAAATTGTCAATCCAGATTTGATTTTTAAACTTTTTAAAATTGATTTTCAAAACCCTGGGTTTTCAAAATTGCCAATCTTTCCCATATTACCCCCAGGACTTTTGAATTACAAAAGTTTTTCTCAGGAAAATAATCTGGATATTTGGATATTGATTTTAAAGATTTTATCTCAAAACTTTTTGCAAAAAGATTTTAAATCTCTTTACAAAATTTCTGTATTTTTTTTATCCATATTTTTGCCCTGAAAAGCCAATTTTTTTGAAATTCTTGAAAATAAACAAAGTTTTATCTCGTATTATAAAAATTCCAAAAAAAAAAGATGGTATTTCTTTTGTTTTATTTTATTTTCAAATAAATGGAGCGGGACCCGCCTTTGAACTAGCATCACACTCAGACTCTCAGGTATGTCTCTTAATTTCGAGCGGGGTCCACCCGGAGACAACACCAATTTTGTAAATTCCTCTTCTTTTTATCTTTTTTATGTTCTTTATCTTATAAAATAGGTTAGTGGGCCCACACTGTAAAACCCGCAAAATTTCAATAATTATCAAAATAAATAAATATTATCATTCTTGAAAATAAATACGATCAAGTGATATACAGTCGATCCAAATGGATCTTGTATCCAAACTGGATCAAATGGATCCAGGATTTTGGATTCAGACACGATGTATGGATTCAGATCTTGGATGGATCTGAAACCAGATTAAAATCTAAATTTTTAGTTTTCAATTACAACTAAATTCGCAAAGCACTTTTCTAAAGTTTCATCTCTTGCGAATATCGCCCTCGTTATGACCATATCTGATTGATATACGCTTTCCAGTAATTCACATGAAATAACGAGATTTTTTCCTTGTTTGGGTTCCAAATTTGGGGATTTACTAGTCCTATGTATTACGAATTTGATTTATAATTCTCGGGACTTGATTCCTCATAAACAGTGCTCATGCCACTTTGTACGTCTTACTTACGCGATTTTTTATTCTCTTTGTCTTCAGCCCACCAGCAGAAGGTCCAGCAGATCATTGCCCCTTCTTCAGCCCATCAGCAGAGGAAACCCCCAAAATGTATGCTGCAAGCATACCATTCAGAAGGAGCTTCCCTCTCCATTAGCAACCTTTATTGAACCAAGGTTGGTTGCAGAAGAAATTGCCAGATCCTGTCTAACATAGTCATCTTTTATTGTCACAAGTGATCTTGTAACGTGAATTCTGTCAGGAGAGCACAAACTCTTTTTTTCCTTTTAATTCCCATGTATATGTTCTAAAATATAGCAGTTTCAGCATCATGTGCGACTGGGCCTATTGTTTATTTTCAGTTACCTTTCCTTTTGTTGTTCTACATCTGCTGATAAAACAACATCATTGTTGTTTTACATCTGATGTTTTATTTTCAGTTTCAGCATCATTGCCCCTTTTGAGCATCTGTATTTACATTATATTGTTGTATATTAATGTTGCTACATTAGCTGATAAAAGGGAAATCATTTTCCCTTCATTAGTTTTGAATTTCTCAGGTAGGTATTGATGATATTATAATCATCAAATGGCTAAAAGCTAATTCCTAACAATGGGTCTAAAAATCTGATTCAATCCCACAAAGTCCATACATTATCTGCATATTAACTACCTTGCTGCCACACTCCAGCATTTGGTTACCCCAACACATCTGTCTTTATAAAAAAATCATGTTGTCATCACACCTGTATGCATACTTAAGTCCACTTTTTACCTTCCCACATTAACACACTGTCATTTGTGCATTATATTCACTATCACCCATATCATATTTGCAATGTGGCCCTTTATACCACTACATCACCCATGGATAAGCATCTGTATATCCAACTTGACACTTCATATCATTGGTAACGTGTGTACTGTCACATTTGCACTTTATCATCCGCCATCTCCTGCATATTGTGTATGATATGTATTTACCCATCTCTTCTTTTGCAGGTACCCAGTCTTGATAATCGACTATATTCATGAACGGATATATCCATATCCATTCATAATCTCTATACCATCTTTTGCATGCTTTGTTATTGATATATAGGGAAGCTCCATACCCAATTTTACTGAGAAATATGTTATAATTTCGGAATTACGGCTTTGTGAAATCACATACAGAAACTGTATATACCCTTTATTCTCTGATTTTACCCATTACATATAGAATTCCAATTACTATGTGTATTTTCTCATTATACGTATATATATCTATATGTATATATATATATAAGTATAAATATCTATATGTATATATATATATATATATATAAGTATATATATATATATATATATATAAGTATATATATATATATATATATATATATACTTATATATATATATATATATATATATATATATATATCTTCATGTGCACTTGCTTTCACATACAAGTATTTATGTAGATATTTTTCTTTTTTTTTTCTTTTGAAAATACACCTTCATTATCACATGTCATTTAGCACAAATTCAAGCATTTAGATATATACATGTATATCTTCGTTGTACATATTCTATATATGCCCATTTCCTTGGGTATCTTGTATATCCCTTCCTTGTACTAATTCTCATTTTGCAGGAGGATTTGGAGGATGTTGATTCTTTTATACCATGTATTTTTTTTATTTCATTTATTTTGACTTATGTCAGAGATGTAATAATCAAACTTGGAATAATATTTACTTTTACTGCTTAGATTAGGATGCATCTCATGTAGTTTGATTCCTGCAATATCCTGATTCTATGATTTATATATCTCAATTTTCAAAATTCACTGTGGATGAACACGAATGGCACGTGCACCAACTCTTAAAGAGTTGATGAACTCGGTGGAGTCCATATTTACGGCCCTAGTCGGAATATGGACGAGACCCAGATTCATCATCTTTCTACTAGTCACACTGAGCCTACACTCTTAGGCTATCTTAAAAATGCACATCATATTTCCAATTTTTTTTCAAAATATTGTGAATTAACTCAAATAAACTCTGAACATATTCATGGCCACAGTCAGAATATGTGAAGGATTTACTTTGGCTTAATACACATTTTTTTTAACAAATTTCTCAAAAAAATCTTTTCAAAGTGCATTTATTCATTCAAATCATCTGCATCATGGCATCATCTTATTTTCTCATGATTTTCTCAAGAAAATTTCATTCTCTGGAAATCGATTCCTCAAGAAACTATGAAGATTTCCGAAGTTGAATTTCCCAAGTTAAAGTTTTCCCGTGATTTTTACTGAAAATGTTAATTTCTTAAGATCCATTTTCAAAGAGAATTTCTCATCTTTCTCAAGAACAAAAATTGATTTTTAGATATTTCAAAGACAAGATTCTCAGGCTTTCAATTTCCTAAGTTTTGATTTTCCATTTCCAAAGAACTTTCCTATAAAGTTTCCATCATTTTCCTAAGAAAATTCTCGAAGTCAGAGTTTTCCTGATAAATATTTTCGTTTTCAAATATTCAGCTTTTTTCAAGAACCTTCTCCATTTTCCCAGGACTTTCATCCATTCATTATTTTCCCAAAACTTCATAAACTTTCTGGTGATTTTCCAATTCTTTCATATGAGTTTCTTGAGAGATTGATTTCCATTTTTTTTCTAAGAAATGCTTTTCAACTCCAAATGTTTTCTAAGCATACATCATATTTTTCCAACTTACATTTTACAAAATCTCATAGCACATGCCTGAATTCTCTATGCACTTAGGATAGAACACAATTTCGATGATTCAACTAAGTCAAGCACATTTTTGGTCCTTGGTTCGATTACCCCTGTTAAAGGTGGCAGGAACGGTCAACCTCGTACCGACAGGTCGAGCCCTATCCCATGGATTTTCCCGCTATTTTCTAAATGGAGGCGAGTATTTCAAAACAAATTTCCAAAATCCGGTCAAGTTTGACTAGCGAAAGCATTTTCCTCTCTCTTTCGCAGGGAAGGGAAAAGGGAAAAATTTTGCGACGATAATAGGTTTGGCGACAGAGATGGGATCTGTCCTTGTCTGATCAAAATTATGCTTGACTTAGTTCAATTATCGAAACTGTATTCACAAAATGTCAGCTCTTCTACTTTTGATATCATGCGAACCTAGGAGCCTAGATTCTGACCTAGCTGACATTGACTGCATATAGCTTAGGCATGGTTTGGTAGGACCAGATTGAGGAGATATTTTCATGTTCACATAGACTTAGGTCTAAATACAACTCTCCTCAATTTAGGATATGAATGCAAACAATGTATGCTTCTTCAAAGTTTTCAAAGTCTATCTCTCTAGGATTTAGAACCCTCTATTTCTTGCATGTGATCATTTTTTTCAAACCTCCCTTACCTATCATTACCTGGTCTTCACGTTGCTAGGCTCTCTTCCAGAACCCTAGTTCGGGACAGAGCCTCACAACTGGGTCAATTATTTGGGTTAACACCCACCTACCACGTACCGCGGGCCACAGTTCAAAGTATATCGGTAGGTGCTCAAGGATGTTGGAAAACCTTACCTTAGAACCGAAGTTGAAATTATATGCCACATACCTCGGATTTCGATTCAAGTATATCGACATAACTGGATTGGACAAAGATGATCTGAACCTAGAGTTAGAATTAGGGTCCTACAACTGTTTTCAAAATGATGCATCTAAAGTCAGCCTTTTAGGGAGTGTTGTATGTGCATAAATGTTTATGCAGGATGTGATTGTTCGTATATTACCTCTATTTTCTTATATTTTTCCCAAAATATTTTCAAATACCCATATTCTCATCCTTTCCCTTTATTTTCTCAAACCCTGGAAGATTTTCCCAAATATCCAATTTCTTTCAAAACTCCAGGTGTTTTTTCCATTCTCCCGTTCTACTGGATCTCGAATTTCCAGCTGCATTTTTTTTCCTGCCTGCAATTTTCCAAAATCATATGTTTTCCCTCATTGGATTTTCAATCCTTTCGCCTATTTTCAAAATTCTTCACTTATTTTCCTCGCCCATACCTTGATTAATACGGTGGAAAGTTGTTTATTTCTCTTACAAAGAATGACAACACGATTGTCATGATTTCAGCAGTGATTCCATCCCTAGTAATGGGATATTCTTCCAATTGTCTACCATATCGTCAATAATCATTTTCCTCCCAATCCAAAATTTCCTTAAAGTGTAATCAAGACTTTATCCTGCAGAGAGAGCATCCGCAACATTTGATGGTTCGAACAAGGTCAAGAAGAAGAACCGCATCACCACAGCACTCCTTAGCCTCAGAAGGAGAATGGGATCCCCCTGGAAGTCAAGATCAGCAGCAAGAGGAGGATGGCATAGACCCACAGATGTATGCCATGTTCCAAAAAATGATGACCAAAATGATGAACGAGCAGCCCGGGACCAGTGCAGAGAATAATCCATTCAGAGAAAAGTTCCACGGGCACAAGGATAAGAAGACTTCCAAGAAGCAATTTCAGCCGGAGGAAATTTCAGATGAATCAGATTCAGAGGAAGACACCGATGAAGAATATGAGGTGCCTCCGGCATTTCAGAAGCATAGCCAAGAACAAAGGAAGAGTCGCAAATCAAAAGGTCAAGTTGCAGAAAAGCTCTTGCAGACAAAGTTCAAAGAAATGGCGAGAGTTGTTAAAGACCTACAAGCTTGCGACAAGGTCAAGAAAGTCTTCACCAGCGAGGACTTCTATGATGGCCTAGAAGGAGACGAAGTTCTGGAAAATTTGCCTCGTAAATTCATCAAGTTCGACGGTTCTGGTGATCCCAAAGCCCACCTTGCCATGTTCTTCGCCGAATGCTCCAAATTCAAGAGATACAATAGAGCCCTATTTCTCTGTTTTCCCCATAGCTTAAAAGGCACTACCGCCAAGTGGTAATCCGAGCATATCAATCCAATCGAGCTGCGAGAATTCAATAAGGTGGTCAATCTATTCATCAAGCGAATTTTGTTCAATACTGAAGCGCTACCAACGTTAAATCACCTCTATAATCTGAAGCAAGGAGATAGTGAAAAAGCCAAGGACTTCGTTCGCAGATAGAGAGAGACCTGCAACAAAATGAGGGATCCTATATCAGAGAGACATGCTTTATCACTGATCCTCAACAACTTTTCACAGCCTTTGAGGAGTCTCATTTCTACCTCACCATCCAAGTCTCTCATTGAACGAGCTGAATGGCTCGAGATGGGAATAAAGAACGGTGTTTACGATGGTATCACTTTCGTCAAGAACAATCTAGATTCAAAGAAAAAGGCAAATTTCGCCTCCTCCGCCAACATCAGCAGCAATGATAACAAAAGTAGTATGAGCAACCATGCGGATCGAGAGGAAAAACAGAATAGCAAGCTATCTCAACCCAACTTTCCACAAAAGGAAAAGATAAAGCGTGAAGGTTGGAGTAATGACCGTGTGTTCACTCCTCTCAAACAAACACTCGAAGAAGCCCTTGAATTCATGCTGACCAAGGGATTAGTGAAGCTCCCAAAGGCCACAACTCCTCCCACCATCATGGGAAGGTTCATGAATCAGTTCTGCAAGTTCCATCGAGCAGTAGGGCATGACATCGATCATTGTTTTGTCTTCAAAAATATTGTTCAGGATTGCATTGACAAGAGCCTCCTCGCTGAAGCTGAAGAAGAAGATGAGCTGGCCATCTTGACCAAGCCTTTCCCAGATCATTCAGAAAGTTGATGATGTCAAAGTTCCTTGCTTTCTTCCTTTCGTTTTGCCAGTCACCTCGTAGGAGCAAGTCAGTCCATATTTTGCAACCTTTTGGTCGAGTGCTTATAAATATGCAGTCTTTTTGTTATCAGTTCTGGTTATCAATAAAATGTCAATTTTTTTCATCCAATACTTCTTTCTTTTGCCCCATTAGGGCACCTTTTTCAAAAAGAAAAAAATAAATATAACATTTTCGTTTTAAAGAATCTTTTTCGTCATCGACTTCTATTAAGCCATATTAAATTCCCATTCTTTTCAAGATGAGGGGCAATCCCAACATCATTCATGGGAGAAATGAAATTACCTATGAGGGTTTTTCAAAAATCATAAAAATTTTGAAAAATTTTCGTTATGATCACCCAAAAGTTTAATATTTCGGTCCAATCTTTTTCAAAATCAACCATCACGGTGGTCTTCTTTTCTTAAATTGGTTTCGAACCATTATCTTTTAAAATCAACCCTTGTGTTGATTTTCTTTTCCAAAATTATTGTTAAACCAATTCGTTTTCAAAATCAACCCTCGTGATGATCTCTCTTCAAAAGCAACCCTCGTGTTGATTCCCCTTTCAAAGACCAGCTCTCACGCTGACCATTATTTAAAATCAACCTTGCAGTTGATTTTCTTCCCAAAATGATTTCTCAGTTTCAAAATAACATTCTCCTTTTATTTTAAAGATCCCATGTGCAAGCACTTTCTCACTTCTCATTTTGCTTTTATCGTTTCAAAGGGATAATATAATTCTGTTTTGTTTAAGTATCAATAAAATTATAAAATTTGCCATTTTATTTGCGTCTCTTTCCTTTTCACAATATGTCTCTTGTGAGGAATGATCTTGAGGACGTCTATCAGTCAAGAAGCTTGTCGCCTTATTCATCAATTATCCTTCTTTTATTCAAAATTTTTCTCCCTAGTTACACTCGAGCATTTGTTTTTTTGAAAAATCTATCTTTACCTCAAAACATCCTGTATGCAGGCAAGATAAACCAATCTCTCTTTTTGCATGTATATGCACCCACTTGCATTAATTTTGCGTTCATTTACATTTTCATGTGCATTTGCATTTCATTTTGCATTAATTTTGCATCCATTTTCTTCCCCTTCAGGTTAAGGGATAAACCTGAATCATTTTCCATGATTTTCCAATTTCTATTCATATCCCCGTTCAGGATAAGGGGTTAATCCTAAAAATCAGACCACATACATCTAAATATGATGGTCTTTTTCATTGCAAGTCAAATAATCCAGTCCTCGAACTGGCCAGACTCAAAACTTTCAATCCTAGCTCTCGCACTATCGATTTTCAAAAATTCAATCTTCTGATTAAAGATTTTTCTTTAAGATTCGAGCCCTGACTCGAACTTTCCAGCTTTCCTTTGAAGATTTGAGTTTTTCACTCAAGTCTTCTTTCCTTCAAAATCTAAACTTTCCAATTTTCTTTTGTGATTCGAGCCCTGGCTCGAACTTTCCTGCTTTCCTTCGAAGATTTGAGTTTTAACTCAAGTTTTCTTTCCTTCAAAATCTGAACTTCCCAGTTTTCTTTTGAGATTTGAGCCCCGAGTCGAACTTTACAACTTTCCTCTGAATATTTGAGTTTCGACTCAAAAATCTGAATTGGCCTAGTTTTTCCTTTTAAGATTTTGGTTTCGACCCAAACTTTATCTCATTAGAAACCAAACTTCCTAGCTTTCCTTCGAAGGCTCAAGTTTTCGACTCGAATCTTCCAACTTTCCTTGTAAAACCTGAGTCCTGATTCAGATGGTATTTCAAAACCAGCTTTTGAGATTAGGCTTACCATCAAAATCCAGCATTATGCCAGAACTTACCTTCAAAATTCCAACTTTGTATTGGATTTACCTTCAAAATTGAGTACCATCGTCAAGGATGTGTCAACTCGGATGTCAAGAGATCTCTTTTACTAAGTATTTCCAGAACACTTTGTCAATCAATTACCTGTTGATTTCAGAATTTTATTTTTACCTTAGTTTACCTTCAGTATTACTTCCAAAAAGGCAAAGCTTTTGTGAAGAAGGATTCAAAATCCAAATTCTTTCTATTGGCCAACCAAAATGATGATGGATAAATCCTCGATATGGCCAGAAAAGAAGATTCAATGTTTTTGCAAAGCCATAGATGATTGATATTGATCATAGTCAATAGCACATTTTGAAAGACCATTCTTGTGAAAATAAGGCAATGGAAATATCCTGAGCGTTAGAAAAGGAGAGCATTCATCAAAACCCTGTCTCCTCAAAATCACCTAAGCTATAATTAAATATCTGCAAAAGGGATCACTCAATTGTCGGCAAGATGAAGGCGAATTAAGCGAGTAGACCCTCGGGGCCAAAGAAGATTTGAAACATCTCCAAGATGACGGAGTTTGTGAAGGATCCTTCTAGAGAAAGTCCAAAGCACTCTCGAGATGAAGGCAGATGTGATGAACCTCCCGACAATCCCTAAAAGATATTTAATTTCCGCTATCATCCAAAGATCTCTAACCCATGAGCCAATATCGTCAAAAAATGATCAAAACATCTCCAAGTTGAAGGAGTTTTGTGACGTACCCTTTTCAAAAAGAAAAAGAGAGAGGGAAAAGAAAGAGAGAAAAGTCAGGACATCTATCCAAAATCAAGGATGATGTAATAAACTCTTCTGAAGCCCAAAAGAGCCAAAAAAGTGCAGAAAGATTATCATGAGAGAAGCTCCCAGGATATCAAACTGCCAAATCTATCAAGAATCTTCTTTAAGATTTGTGAAATTCCATTATCAATATTCTTTCATCAATTGCTTTCATAATATCAAATTCTCACTTTCCTGTTCATATCAAGAAAATTGATAACTTCTTTGAAGAAGGTCAATCGCAAGTAATTTGGATTCAAAATCTTTATTCTATGAAGTCAATCCTGTTTGGAGGTAATACTTCAGGTAGAAAAGAAGGAATATTTTCACAACAACGAGCATCATTTTCAATTACTTTGAATCAACAAAATTTTCAACATTTTGAGAATATTTTCTTGCTATCCTGACGTCAAGTGAGAGCTTGATGTCCATATTGATGCATCTTGACCCCTTCGAGAGATTTTCCTTTATCATCTTTCACATTGTTGAAAGATTAGCTTTCTCTCTGAAAGGATTGCCTTTATCATCTTTCACGTTGTTGAAAGATTAGCCTTCTCTCCGAAAGGATTGCCGTTATCATCTTTTGCGTTGTTGAAAGATTAGCCTTCTCTCCGAAAGGATAGCCTTTATCATCTTTCGCGGAGTCGAAAGAATCCCCTTGTTCCTTTGGAGTACCTTTGTCATCTTTCGCGTTGTTGAAAGAATCGCCTTGTTCCTTTGGATTACCTTTGTCATCTTTCGCATTGTCGAAAGAATCGCCTTGTTCCTTTGGATTACCTTTGTCATCTTTCGTGTTATCGAAAGAATCACCTTGTTCCTTTGGATTGCCTTTGTCATCTTTCGCATTGTTGAAAGAATCGCCTTGTTCCTTTAAGTCACCTTTGTCATCTTTTGCATTGTCGAAAGAATCGCCTTGTTCCTTTAAGTCGCCTTTGTCATCTTTCATAGTGTCAAAAGAATCACCTTGTTCCTTTAAGTCGCCTTTGTCATCTTTCATGTTGTCAAAAGAATCGCCTTGCTCCTTTGGATTGCCTTTGTCACCTTTCGCATTGTCGAAAGAATCGCCTTACTCCTTTGGATTGCCTTTTGTCATCTTTCGCGTTGTCGAAAGAATCGCCTTGCACCTTTGGATTACCTTTGTCATCTTTCGCGTTATCGAAAAAAAAAATTTGCCTTGCTCCTTTGAAATACCTTTGTCATCTTTCCCGTTATCGAAAAAAAAAAAATTTCCTTGCTCCTTTGGATTGCCTTTGACATCTTTCACGTTATCGAAAGAATCGCCTTGTTCCTTTGGATCGCCTACGTTCATCTTTCGCATTGCCGAAAGAGTTGCCTTATTCTTCGTTGGAAAAATTGCCTTATTCATCTTTTGCGTTGTCAAAAGATTTGCCTTACTCTTCTCTGAAAGAGTTTGCCTTGTCTATCTTTCGCGTTGCCGAAAGAGTTACCTTATTCTCGTCAAAAGATTGTCATATCCATCTTTCGCGTTGTCAAAAGATATCATCTTACTCCTTACCATATTCATATTTCACACTGATGAAAAATTCACCTGATCGTCTTGATCATCTGCCAAGATTGCCTCTTACAATTCTATTTCCATCGCCCCATTCCTCTTCAAGAAAAGTTGTCTTATTCACCTTCCAAATATTTCATTTTCCACCCGATCAGGATAAGGGTATAAACCTGAGCCTCATTCGATGAGGTAATTCATTTTCCGCCCGATCACGTTAAGGGTACAAACCTGAGTCTCATTTCCATGAGATATTCTCATTCCCCGATCAGGATAAGGGTATAAACCTGAGCCTCATTCGATGAGGTATTTCATTTTCCACCCGATCAGGTTAAAGGTACAAACCTGAGTCTCATTTCCATGAGATATTCTCATTCCCCGATCAGGTGAAGGGTCAAACCTGAGCTTCGTTCCATACGAAGCATTTTCTGTCCCATCCAGGTTAAGGGTAAAAACCTGAACTTCACTCTTGCAGAACGAACCTTTTCTCTCATTCTTCATTTCATATCTACCATCTTCCTCGGGCTAATTTCTTCATACCCAGTCAGATCCATCTAACTGGGGCATTTTTTTATATATATAGCCCAAATTTGGAGTGTTTTTCTTTGCCACTAAGCTCAGACATAAGCCGACTTAGTAGCAAAGAGGGGCATCTGTAAACACCCCAAATTTTCACTCACCTTCTTGACATTGGCCTCAATCGGCCTATTTCAGTTCTCCAGAATCAATGAAGGGCAAAATGGTCATTTTCTTAGATTGAACCTTGCAGAAAGTCTAAAATTTCATTCTTGAGCCTCAAAATTTCTATATTTAGGTTCAAAGACATCTTCAAACTGCAAATTTTTAAAATCCTATTCTTGACAAGAAATTAGAATTTCCAATTCTAGATTCAGAATAACATTTCATAGAACATGTCTTTGCATAGCATTGCATGAACATTTCATATTATTTCACTGCACAGCATGTCAGTTTGAGATCCAGAACTCCTGATTTTCAAAATTGTCAATCCAGATTTGATTTTTAAACTTTTCAAAATTGATTTTCAAAATCCTGGGTTTTCAAAATTGCCAATCTTTCCCATTTTACCCTAGGACTTTTGAATTACAAAAGTTTTTCTCAGGAAAACAATCTGGATATTTGGATACTGATTTTAAAGATTTTATCTCAAAACTTTTTGCAAAAAGATTTTAAATCTCTTTACAAAATTTTTGTATTTTCTTTATCCATATTTTTGCCCTGAAAAGCCAATTTTTTTTCAAACTCTTGAAAATAAACAAAGTTTTATCTCATACCATAAAAATTCCAAAAAAAAAGAAGGTATTTCTTTTGTTTTTATTTTATTTTCAAATAAATGGAGCGGGACCCGCCTTTGAACTATTATCACACTCAGACTCTCAGATATGTCTCTTAATTTCAAGCGGGGTCCACCCGGAGACAACACCAATTTTGTAAATTCCTCTTCTTTTTATCTTTTTTATGTTCTTTATCTTATAAAATAGGTTAGTGGGCCCACACACATGTGGCACCCCACTAAGCTCCCTGCAGAAGAAACCAAACCAAAATAAAACTTTATTTTCAAAAAGAATTTAAAAAAAAAGGTTGGCTGAGGTGGCATCTCTCATTTAATGTTATTTTTTTATTTTTATTTTTTTATTCACTATTCCTTTTTCTAAGAAATGGCCTCAAAATGGAGCCACAGCCATACTTTCCAAAAAAATTCATCTTACCTAAAACTTAGGTAAATGAAATAAAAATTTTTGAAAAACACCAGATGTGCCCCTTTTGAAAACAGCAGCATTGAAGTTTCAGTTTGAAATTTTTTCAAAAGATGTAACGGAACCTCATGGAAAGAGGCGGCATTTTTTTTTGAAAAGGGGGTTCAAAATCTTTAAAAAGGGAAGTTTTGGAAAAGAAAAGGGGGGGGGGGAGCCGATTGATTTTTTTTTCTTCGGTTTTGAAGGTGTTTCCTTCTTAGCGTGGAGCTCTATACCACCTCCAACGGCTGCTGCCCATCTTTCCTTCAGCCTAGCCAGTTGCCGTCCATCTTTCCTTCAGCCCAGCCACAAGAGAGCTGATTGATCCTTTCCTTTTGGATTTTGCAGAGACTTTCCTCTCAACGTGGAGGTCCCTTCCATTTGGAGCACATAGGAGGTGCCCATCGCAGATCTTCATCCAGCGTGAAGGAGACTTCTCACCCGCCTTCAGCCCAGGCAGCAGAGCCTACAGGTCATTTGATGCAGTAGATCCAGCCATCAGCTCCTTCACATTGCCTTCAGACAGCAGGCCGCCCATTCATCTTCAGCCCACCAGCAGAAAACTCCATCCAGCGTGTTCTTCATCTTCCTTCAGCCCAACAATCGCCCTTCTTCTGCAGCCTACAGGCCGTTTGATGCAGTAGATCCAGCCATCAGCTCCTTCACATTGCCTTCAGACAGTTGCCGTCTCTTTGTCTTCAGCCCACCAGCAGAAGGTCCAGCAGGTCATTGCCCCTTCTTCAGCCCATCAGTAGAGGAAACCCCCAAAACGTATGCTGCAAGCATACCATCCCGAAGGAGCTTCCCTCTCCATTAGCAACCTTTATTGAACCAAGGTTGGTTGCAGATGAAAATGCCAGATCCTATCTAACATAGTCATCTTTTATCGTCACAAGTGATCTTGTAACGTGAATTCTTTCAGGAGAGCACAAACTCTTTTTTTCCTTTTAATTCCCCTGTATATGTTCTAAAAATTAGCAGTTTCAGCATCATGTGTGACTGGGCATATTGTTTATTTTCAGTTACCTTTCCTTTTGTTGTTTTACATCTGTTGATAAAACAACATTATTGTTGTTTTACATCTGTTGTTTTATTTTCAGTTTCAGCATCATTGCCCCTTTTGAGCATCTGTATTTACATTATATTGTTGTATATTAATGTTGCTACATTAGTTGATAAAAAGGAAATGGTTTTCGCTTCATTAGTTTTGAATTTCTCAGGTAGGTATTGATGATATTATAATCATCAAATGGCTAAAAGCTAATTCCTAACAATGGGTCTAAAAATCTGATTCAATCCCACAAAGTCCATACATTATCTGCATATTAACTACCTTGCTGCCAGACTCCAGCATTTGGTTACCCCAGCAGATCTGTCTTTATAAAAAAAACACGTTGTCATCACACCTATATGGATACTTAAGTCCACTTTTTACCTTCCCACATTAACACACTGTCATTTGTGCATTATATTCACTATCACCCATATCATATTTGCAATGTGGCCCTTTATACCACTTCATCACCCATGGATAAGCATCTGTATATCCATCTTGACACTTCATATCATTGGTAACATGTGTACAGTCACGTTTGCACTTTATCATCCGCCATCTCCTGCATATTGTGTATGATATGTATTTACCCATCTCTTCTTCTGCAGGTACCCAGTCTTGATAATCGGCTATATTCATGAACGAATATATTCATATCCATTCATAATCTCTCGACCATCTTTTGCATGCTTTGTTATTGATATATAGGGAAGCTCCATACCCAATTTTTCTGAGAAATATGTTATAATTTGGGAATTACGGCTTTGTGAAATCACATACAGAAACTGTATATACCCTTCTCTGATTTTACCCATTACATATAGAATTCCAATTACTATGTGTATTTTCTCATTATAAGTATATATATATATATATATATATATATATATATATATCTATATCTATATATATATATATGTATATTTACATATATATATATATATATATATATATATATACAAGTATATACATATATATATATATGTATATATATATATATACTTATATATATATGTATATCTTCATGTGCACTTGCTTTCACATACAAGTATTTATGTAGATATTTTTCTTTTTTTTTTCTTTTGAAAATACACCTTCATTATCACATGTCATTTAACACAATTTCAAGCATTTAGATATATACATGTATATCTTCGTTCTACATATTCTATATATGTCCATTTCCTTGGGTATCTTGTATATCCCTTCCTTGTACTAATTCTCATTTTGCAGGAGGATTTGGAGGATGCTGATTCTTTTATACCATGTATTTTTTTTATTTCATTTATTTTGACTTATGTCAGAGATGTAACAATCAAACTTGGAATAACATTTACTTTTACTGCTTAGATTAGGATGCATCTCATGTAGTTTGATTCCTGTAATATCCTGATTCTATGATTCATATATCTCAAAGTTCAAAATTCACTGTGGATGAACACGAATGGCACGTGCACCTACTCTTAGAGAGTTGATGAACTTGGTGGAGTCCATATTTACGGCCCGAGTCGGAATATGGACGAGACCCAGATCCATCATCTTTCTACTAGTCACACTGAGCCTACACTCTTAGGCAATCTTAAAAATGCACATCATATTTCCAATTTTTTTTCAAAATATTGTGAATTAACTCAAATAAACTCTGAACATATTCATGGCCACAGTCAGAATATGTGAAGGATTTACTTTGGCTTAATACACATTTTTTTCAACAAATTTCTCAAAAAAATCCTTTCAAAGTGCATTTATTGGCATCATCTGCTTTTCTCATGATTTTCTCAAGAAAATTTCATTCTCTGGAAATCGATTCCTCAAGAAACTATGAAGATTTCTGCAGTTGGATTTCCCAAGTTAAAGTTTTCCCGTGATTTTTCCTGAAAATGTTATTTTCTTAAGATCCATTTTCAAGGAGAATTTCTCATCTTTCTCAAGAACAAAAATTGATTTTCTGATATTTCAAAGACAAAATTCTCAGGCTTTCAATTTCCTAAGTTTTGATTTTCTATTTCCAAAGAGTTTTCCTATAAAGTTTCCATCATTTTCCTAAGAAAATTCTCAAAGTCATAGTTTTCCTGATAAATATTTTCTTTTTCAAATATTCAGCTTTTCTCAACAACCTTCTCCATTTTCCCAGGACTTTCATCGATTCATTATTTTCCTAAAACTTCATAAACTTTCTGGTGATTTCCCAATTCTTTCATTTGAGTTTCCTGAGAGATTGATTTTCATTTTTTTTCTAAGAAATGTTTTTCAACTCCAAATGTTTTCTAAGCATACATCATATTTTTCCAACTTACATTTTACAAAATCTCATAGCACATGCCTGAATTCTCTGTGCACTTAGGATAGAACACAATTTCGATGATTTTACTATGTCAAGCACATTTTTGGTCCTTGGTTTGATTACCCCTGTTAAAGGCGACAGGAACGGTCGAATCTCGTACCGACAGGTCGAGCCCTATCCCATGGATTTTCCCGCTATTTTCTAAATGGAGGCGAGTATTTCAAAACAAATTTCCAAAATCCGGTCAAGTTTGACTAGCGAAAGCATTTTCCTCTCTCTTTCGCAGGGAAGGGAAAAGGGAAAAATTTTGCGACGATAATAGGTTTGGCGACAGAGATGGGATCTGTCCTTGTCTGATCAAAATTATGCTTGACTTAGTTCAATTATCGAAACTGTATTCACAAAATGTCAGCTCTTCTACTTTTGATATCATGCGAACCTAGGAGCCTAGATTCTAACCTAGCTGACATTGACTGCATATAGCTTAGGCATGGTTTGGTAGGACCAGATTGAGGAGATATTTTCATGTTCACATAGACTTAGGTCTAAATACAACTCTCCTCAATTTAGAATCTGAATGCAAACAATGTATGCTTCTTCAAAGTTTTCAAAATCTATCTCTCTAGGATTTAGAGCCCTCTATTTCTTGCATGTGATCATTTTTTTCAAACCTCCCTTACCTATCATTACCCGGTCTTCATGTTGCTGGGCTCTCTTCCAGAACCCTAGTTCGGGACAGAGCCTCACAACTGGGCCAATTATTTGGGTTAACACCCACCTACCACGTACAGCGGGCCACAGTCCGAAGTATATCGGTAGGCGCTCAAGGATGTTGAAAAACCTTACCTTAGAACCAGAGTTGAAATTATATGCCACGTACCTCAGATTTCGATTTGGGTATATCGACATAACTGGATTGGACAAAGAGGATCTGAACCTAGAATTAGGATTAGGGTCCTACAGTTGTTTTCAAAATGATGCATCTAAAGTCAGCCTTTTAGGGAGTGTTGTATGTGCATAAATGTTTATGCAGGATGTGATTGTTCGTATATTACCTCTATTTTCTTACATTTTTCCCAAAATATTTTCAAATACCCATATTCACATCCTTTCCCTTTATTTTCTCAAACCCTGGAAGATTTTCCCAAATATCCAATTTCTTTCAAAACTCCAGGTGTTTTTTTCATTCTCTCGTTCTACTGGATCTCGAATTTCGAGCTGCATTTTTTTTTCCTGCCTGCAATTTTCCAAAATCATATGTTTTCTCTCATTAGATTTTCAATCCTTTCGTCTATTTGCAAAATTCTTCACCTTATTTTCCTCGCCCATACCTTGATTTTTACGGTGGAAATTGTTTACCCATTTGCCTTCTCCTTATTCTAAATCCGTTTGCGGATTGTTTTTCAAAGAGATATCTCTTTCCTTCAAAAATAGTGTTCTCCTCGTGGTTGAGAACCTCGCCTAGGTAACAAGGCACATTTTTCGTTGTTTATCTCTTACAAAGAATGACAACACAATTGTCGTGATTTCAGTGGCGATTCCATCCCTAGTAATGGGATATTCTTCCAATTGTCTACCATATCGTCAATAATCATTTTCCTCCCAATCTAAAATTTCCTTAGAGTCTAATCAAGCCTTTATCCTGCACAGAGAGCATCTGCAGCATTTGATGGTTCGAACAAGGTCAGGAAGAAGAACCGCATCACCACAGCACTCCTTAGTCTCAAAAAGAGAAATGGATCCCCCCGGAAGTCAAGATCAGCAGCAAGAGGAGGATGGCATAGACCCACAGATGTGTGCCATGTTCCAGAAAATGACAACCAAAATGATGAACGAGCAGCCCGGGACCAGTGCAGAGAAAAATCCATTCAGAGAAAAGTTCCATGGGCACAAGGATAAGAAGACTTCCAAGAAGCAAGTTCAGCCGGAGGAAATTTCAGATGAATCAGAATCAGAGGAAGTCACCAATGAAGAATATGAGGTGCCTCCGACATTTCAGAAACATAGCCGAGAACAAAGGAAGAGTCGCAAATCAAAAGGTCAAGTTGCAAAAAAGCTCTTGCAGACACAGTTCAAAGAAATGGCCAGAGTTGTTAAAGACCTGCAAGCTCGCGACAAGGTCAAGAAAGTCTTCACCAGCGAGGACTTCTATGATGGCCTAGAAGGAGACGAAGATCTGGAAAATCTGCCTCGTAAATTCATCAAGTTCGACAGTTCTGGTGATCCCAAAGCCCACCTCGCCATGTTCTTCGCCGAATGCTCCAAATTCAAGAGAGATAATAGAGCCCTATTTCTCTGTTTTCCCCGTAGCTTAGAAGGCACTGCCGCCAAGTGGTACTCCGAGCATATCAATCCAATCGAGCTGCGAGAATTCGATTAGGTGGTCAATCTATTCATCGAGCGATTTCTGTTCAATACTGAAGCGCTACCAACGTTAAATCACCTCTGTAATCTGAAGCAGGGAGATAGTGAAAAAGCCAAGGACTTCGTTCACAGATGGAGAGAGACCTGCAACAAAATGAGGGATCCTATATCAGAGAGACATGCTTTATCACTGATCCTCAACAACTTTTCACAGCCTTTGAGGAGTCTCATTTCTAGCACACCATCCAAGTCTCTCATTGAACGAGCCGAATGGCTCAAGATGGGAATAGGGAATGGTGTTTACGATGATATCACTCTCATCAAGAACAATCTAGATTCAAAGAAAAAGGCAAATTTTGCCTCCTCCGCCAACATCAGCCGCAATGATAACAAAAGTAGTAAGGGCAACCATGCGGATCGAGAGGAAAAATAGAATAGCAAGCTATCTCAGCCCAACTTTCCACAAAAGGAAAAGATAAAGCGTGATGGTTGGAGTAATGACCGTGTGTTCACTCCTCTCAAACAAACACTCGAAGAAGCCCTTGAATTCATGCTGACCAAGGGATTAGTGAAGCTCCCAAAGGCCACAACTCCTCCCACCATCATGGGAAGGTTCATGAATCAGTTCTGCAAGTTCCATCGGGCAGTAGGGCATGACATCGATCATTGTTTTGTCTTCAAAAATATTATTCAGGACTGCATTGACAAGAGCCTCCTCGCTGAAGCTGAAGAAGAAGATGAGCTGGCCATCTTGACCAAGCCTTTCCCAGATCATTCAGAAAGTTGATGATGTCAAAGTTCCCTGCTTTCTTCCTTTCGTTTTTCCAGTCACCTCGTAGGAGCAAGTCAGTCCAGTTTTTGCAACCTTTTGGTCGAGTGCTTATAAATATGCAGTCTTTTTGTTATCAGTTCTGCTTATCAATAAATTGTAAATTTTCTTTATCCAATACTCCTTTCTTTTGCCCCATTAGGGCACCTTTTTCAAAAAGAAAAAAATAAATATAACATTTTCATTTTAAAGAATCTTCTTTGCCATCGGCTTCTATTAAGCCACATTAAATTCCTATTCTTTTCAAGATGAGGGGCAATCCCAACATCATTCATGAGAGAAATGAAATTACCTATGAGGGTTTTTCAAAAATCGTGAAATTTTTGAAAATTTTTCGTTATGATCACCCAAAAGTTTAATATTTCGGTCCAATCTTTTTCAAAATCAACCATCACGGTGGTCTTCTTTTCTTAAATTGGTTTCGAACCATTATCTTTTAAAATCAACCCTTGTGTTGATTTTCTTTTCCAAAATTATTGTTAAACCAATTTGTTTTCAAAATCAACCCTCATGATGATCTCTCTTCAAAAGCAACCCTCGTGTTGATTCCCCTTTCAAAGACCAGCTCTCACGCTGACCATTATTCAAAATCAACCTTGCAGTTGATTTTCTTCCCAAAATGATTTCTTAGTTTCAAAATAACATTCTCCTTTTATTTTAAAGATCCAATGTGCAAGCACTTTCTCACTTCTCATTTTGCTTTTATCGTTTCAAAGGGATAATATAATTCTGTTTTTTTTAAGTATCAATAAAATTATAAAATTTGCCATTTTATTTGCGTCTTTTTCCTTTTCACAATATGTCTCTTGTGAGGAATGATCTTGAGGACGTCTATCAGTCAAGAAGCTTGTCGCCTTATTCATCAATTATCCTTCTTTTATTCAAAATTTTTCTCCCTAGTTACACTCGAGCATTTGTTTTTTTGAAAAATCTATCTTTACCTCAAAACATCCTGTATGCAGGCAGGATAAACCAATTTCTCTTTTTGCATGTATATGCACCCACTTGCATTAATTTTGCATTCATTTACATTTTCATGTGCATTTGCATTTCATTTTGCATTAATTCTGCATCCATTTTCTTCCCCTTCAGGTTAAGGGATAAACCTGAATCATTTTCCATGATTTTCCAATTTCTATTCATATCCCCATTCAGGATAAGGGGTTAATCCTGAAAATCAGACCACATACATCTAAATATGATGGTCTTTTTCATTGCAAGTAAAATAATCCAGTCCTCGAACTGGCCAGTCTCAAAACTTTCAATCTCAGCTCTCGCACTATCGATTTTAAAAAAATCAATCTTCTGATTAAAGATTTTCCTTTAAGATTCGAGCCCTGACTCGAACTTTCCAGCTTTCCTTTGAAGATTTGAGTTTTTCACTCAAGTCTTCTTTCCTTCAAAATCTAAACTTTCCAATTTTCTTTTGAGATTCGAGCCCTGGCTCGAACTTTCCTGCTTTCCTTCGAAGATTTGAGTTTTAACTCAAGTTTTCTTTCCTTCAAAATCTGAACTTCCCAGTTTTTCTTTGAGATTCGAGCCCCGACTCGAACTTTACAACTTTCCTCTGAATATTTGAGTTTCGACTAAAAAATCTGAATTGGCCTAGTTTTTCCTTTTAAGATTTGGGTTTCGACCCGAACTTTATCTCATTAGAAACCAAACTTCCTAGCTTTTCTTCGAAGGCTCGAGTTTTCGACTCGAATCTTCCAGCTTTCCTTGTAAAACCTGAGTCCTGATTCGGATGGTATTTCAAAACCAGCTTTTGAGAATAGGCTTACCTTCAAAATCCAGCACTATGCCAGAACTTACCTTCAAAATTCCAACTTCGTATTGGATTTACCTTCAAAATTGAGTACCATCGTCAGGGATGTGTCAACTCGAATGTCAAGCGATGTAAGGTCCGCGAATATTTTTGAGGAGTTTACTGCGTACTTAGTGTTGATATGTGTGCTTTTGTATAATTACGAGGTCATATTGCATAATTAAGTAAATTTTGGTTGTGCCTTGTATTTCTGCTTTATACGCGTGACCCGAAAATCGTGTAAAAATCACTGCGTAAGTAAAAAGTGCCTAATTCTGGATGAATTAATCTTTGAGAATTTAAGGCCTAATTTATAATATGTTTTTATAGTTTGTCCCCGAATTCGGGACTTATACGACGTAAAAACCTCGTCAGTGCATGTGAATTACGAGTGTTAGACCCGAAATCATAATACGCTTAATTCTCGCAAGAGAGAGAGGCAATTTTATCGAAAGGCCTTGACCATTTCGTATTAATTGAGGTTATTTAGAGAACTAAATGATTTATTTGAATTTAATTAATATTTTAGTGTATTAATTAAGCGTAGTTTTGAAATATAACAAGTGGCGATTTTTGGATTTGGAGCGGATCAACTAGATGAGGACCCAAATCCATTGGGCGTCCTCTCTAGTAGACATCCTTAGTCTTGGTTGACCAGATGGTCAAGGTTTGACCAGCTGGGTGGTACTTTTGTAACATTTTGCATGGCATTTGAAAAGTAAGCCACTATTGGCCATTGCTTTTTTTCAAAAAGGCTCATAATGAAGCATTATGAGGGGCGCACCTTTCAAAGAGAGAGCATGGGGCTGGCAACCATGGCATTTCTGTAACATTTTTGAAGGATTTCAAATGCTAGAAACCCATTGGCTGAGCCTTAAGGCAGCCCATGTAATTCTTTCAAGTTTTAATGGTTTTTTCAAAGTGGCATTTTTGAAAGAATTTGGAATGATTTCAAAAGACCTACATGCATTGGGCGTAGACTCCTAGGAGGGGGGCGTGGAGCACCCCAGCCCTTCATCCTAGCTGGGTTAATCCCAGTCATCCAATGCCTTAACCCTAACTATTTAATGTTGTGAAGAGAGAGAAAGAGGTATGCTATAGACAATTTTCTTGAGGAACATCTCTCTCCTCCTCCCCTTTTCTTCTCCAACGTGAGTGAGTGTAGAGTGAACATTGCTGCAACTCCAACCGTGTACACCATCTCGTTCTTCTCCATTGTTGCCTCAAAGCCTCGAAAGTGAGACTTTCCATCTCTTCCAAGTGTTGTGAAAATCGTGGGTTTCCTTTCTTCTACCCTTGTGGGTTTTGGATTTGAACAAACCTTTACATGTTCATACATGTTTCACGAGCTGCTATTACATGTCTTTACCTTAGAATTGTGGTTTGTTGGGCATGTATACAATGCATTTGTTTTGGTTATTGTGAAATGTGGTAGTGAGTTACCATTTGAAATCGTTTGGATTTTTCCTTATTAGAAAACGTTTTGGGTCTTTGCTTAAGAACATTTTGGTTTTGGTACCACGCTTGTCGTTCAGGTTGGGCAAGCTTGCATCCCTTTCTAGTGAGATTTCCAACCTCTTTCTATTTACACGATTTTCTTGTCTTGATTAAATGAACTATACATTCTTTCTTTCCCACGCACGACATGAAACCAAACTCCATGTTGCGCATTCTATGAAATGCGTGGAGATGTTGTGGATTAGGTTATAAATGTGATACCATTTCGTGAGTTTCCATTTTTCCTATTTGGTTGTGGATTTACGACGAGTAAATGTACTCATGCTCTTGCAATTATCATAAGACATTGCTTGCCTTTATTTCATACTTGCTAGTTGGATGAGCATGCCCTTGTGAAGTGTTTTCCTCCATTAAGATAGTGGCTACAACGTTTGGATGTTGTTCATTATTTTTCTACATTTTCTTTGGTTGCTGCACTCTTTTCCTTTGTTGATTAAAGCATGGCAGCCATGTTTCCACGCTATTGTCTAATGATATGGGTTTTCTACTCCTGATTGGTTAGCTAGGATGCCTTGGACCAGCCCCACGCCGTGCAGCCAACCCCCTTTGAACCAACATCGTTGGGTGGGGTTGCTGTTGGCCTAGGTCGGACGGGTCGAGCCATAATGGGGCGCGCCATCGGTTTTCCCCAGCTCCAAATTTTAGTTTCCAGTTTCGTTGGCCATGGGCGCCTTAAACTTTCGGCCTTTCTTTTTATCATTTTGTTTCAGCTGGACTGGTCCAGACTGCTGGACATGTCTAGTAGTGGTTGACCCTAGACATGTTCCCCATGTCCGTGCGGTTTGCCTCTCTCTTAGAGGTCTGAACCGACCCATAGTCGAATACTGGATCGACTGAAAGGGGTAGCCTTGGCCTGGCCTGACATGGTCTGGACCGACCGGTCCAGACCTGTCATAGGCCTGCCCCGTGTTTGTCGATGGGATGTCTCCTACTCTACCTCCATTTTTTTCGTCATGACGCAGCTTATGCCAGCACCCCTTCTCGGGTGGCTGGGCTGTTCGGTGAGCCTAGCGTGGTCTGGACCGGTTATGGTCCAGATCTGTTAGAGGACCCTAACCGAACTAGGTTTCGGTTAAGGGCTTCACGTCCTTGAGCCCAGCATAGTGCTGGTGCCGCTTGGGGTTGCTGCAGCTTGGCTGCATCAATTTTTGGTCCTACGGCTGGGTAGGCCGTGTGCCAGCACCTCTTCTCTTGTGGCAGCTGAGCCACAGTTGGGTCTGGACATTGGTCCAGACCCTGCACCTATTTAGAACAGCCCGCATGTGGGTCTGGACCAGTCTGTCCAGATATGGGCTTGTCCCTTTTGTGACTACAGCTGGTAAGCACACGTGTGTGGACTCTCTTTCCGAACCCGGCACACTGGGTCCTTCTTGTTTCGGCCTTGCCATCGGTCATTTAGGCACCTTGTGATAGCATGATACACAAGTACGTGGATTAATCACAACTTGTGTGATGTGTGTGAGTGGTCGTTATTCATTGCAAGTTTCCTGGATATAGGTAGGCATGCGTAGTTATGTATATGTAATGAATGGTGAAAACCATGAATTGTTGTAGTATTGTTTCACCATCGTTGTGGGTGTGGTCGTCTTTGCATAGTGCGGGAAGTGCTCGCAAACAATGTCTTGTTTAATGCCTTGTTATAATAAAGGGGTTGCGGAATTGAGAATGTAGGTCTTCTGTTCAATGAATTTTTCAAGTATGGCACCACCCTTGTTATATATATATTCAACACCCTGGCACTTCTTAACTCAATGATTTAAATGTATTTTGATGATGTCACATAACGTAGTTGTACACCCTTGAGCACGTAAGCTTTGCTCTAACGTATGCTATCGCTTGTTCGCCTGGGTAATATTCGAATGTACTATCATAGTGGCAATTACATGCATTTTTCCTAAGTACGTAGGGATTCTTGAGGCACTCTTATATATAGTCGCGGTCTCATGAGACTTATGCGACTGATAGAACTCCTTGGCGAGTCCTGTTGTGGGCAATGGCCCCACCTAGCGAAATGAGCTCGCTTGTAGTTGCGATACATGGTTTATGAACCTCGGCACAGCTTCTGAGTCACGCTTTACCGTGACAGATGCTTCTAACTGTCTCATCATAGCACGTAATGGTTGGCATTGTCGCTTGACTAGTTCTCGCATTTGTGACATGGTGCACATACGTGTCCATGTGTATCTGTATACAACTCACGAAAGTACATCAATAACTTTATGTTCTGTGATGCATACCTCCCCTTGTTGTCGTGATCGTCAGTGGTGACTCTTTCTGGGCCAAACCTACCTGGCCCAAGGGATTCGGTCCCAATAGTGTGCGGGATATGGGACAGTACAGTTTGATGTTCGTCTCCATCCTCTTCTTCAGTTGAACCCTTATGGGAGTGTTACCTCCTCGTTGCGGGTGTTGCCGTAGCTCGGCAGCACAGCCCAAACCGGGCATGCCTGTGTGCGCTTAATGTATTTTACATCAGTGTGGTTGGTAAGGTTGCCGACCTCTTTGGGAACGGTTCCAACACAGTTGTTGGATTTGCCTCCCTTTAGTCTCGTTTCCATAGAGAGCTCCAGACTGCAGCCTATAGGGCTGTAGTAGTGTCTGCGAGATAGGTTCCGATGAACCTGCTACCTAGGTTTGTACTGTTGTCTAGACCAGCGGACCGCGTAGTAGTATTACCTTTATGGTATTTTGGAATCTTCGTTTCCCGAGTCGTGCCATCGCAGCACTTTGGCTGCATTCTAGTTGGATAGTGCTACGGGTGTTCGGCAAGAGTTTGACCTTGTTACAACCAGATTGGGTTGTTGCTGCTGCGGTTTCGGTGCAGCAAGTGTTCAGGCTTCGTCCTTGTAGTTTTGTAGCCCTTTGCATGAGATAGCTAGTTGTCTAGCCGTGCTTTCCATTTTGCATGACTAAGTTGCCACCTTACCCTTTCACAACAACTGTCTCTTTTGCCGCCTTGATAGCAATAATAAGTAGTTAAATATGTATTTTGTTACACATGCCATATTATGCTAAATGCATCGGAGTTAGCCCTCTCCATTATGTGTGGTTTGTCATATGTAAAGCATGTGAACGCTTGTGTACGATGTGATTCAGTGTAAACCGTGTGAGACTAGATCATCCGAATGCTTTGGTTCGATGATTCGAACAATGTGTCTTCTCCTAGGTGTTCTTGACACTTGGCTATTGCACACCTTTCGAGGTACTTGTTCCTCATTGTGTAGTTATGGGATTTATGAGATTTAAGTATTTGTACAACAATACTCTATGTATCCATGTCATAGACTTCCTTAGCAAGTCATTTTCGGGTTGTAGAACCACTTTGCGAGATGAGCTCGCTTACATTAAGAATACATGTTTTGTATGCTTGTGCAAACCCCTCAATCTACTCGAGAGTTGCCTTTCCATGGCCAAATGTTTCTAACTATCTCATCGCAAAGCACGTTGTTCTGCAATGTTGCATTAGCTTGATGTGTACTTGTTGTTGTCAGCACATGCGCGACTACTTGCACCTGAGGTTTACTCGCGTAGTTCGTACTATTTCATTGAAGTATGATACTTGTTCACACTTGATTGTTCAATACACAATCGTGTTGTTTTGCCTTGTTCGTGGATATGCGAGTGCCATTGTAATGTTTTAGAGACAATGCTTTACGCAATAGAATATTGATGAAATACCATATGCATATAAATGTGTGTTTGCTTGTACACTTAATTGTCTCTCAAAAATGATATATGCAATGCCTTTGTGGTTATATTTGTGCAAAAGATAGAACTTGTGGTATTCTTACACTTTGCACTTGGCACATCCTGACACAGTTATTAAGTAGAACGTACCCTGAGGAGGTACATTGCTTGAGGCTTTGGTAAGCGCACCACATGCCCTTACTTCATGAAATGAAAATATAACACCATAGGGTATGAATACTGATATGACTTGATATGGGCTCAGCTGGAGTCTTTGGGCAGTGGCCCTTGTTGTGTGGACTCTTGTGTGATATACCCTAAAACAGAAATGAATAATATGGTGTTATGACTGCTTTCACAAGCAGTGTGCTCCGTTGGCCGCGTGAGGCTGAGCACGTGGATGGGCAGGCCAAGTCCTCGTTTTGTGTACCCCGCGGGGACCACGAGGCAAATTCCTCATTGTGAGGTATGGATGAACATGAGCCTAAGAAAGATAAACCTGCTTCGCCCCATTCACAAAATGGTTCACCTTGGGAGAGGGTGGATGGTACAGCCCTGAGTGACTTGTCGTTACTACGACACGTGTTTTGACAGGAGCCGTAGCGCCCTTTGGCCTCCAGTCACTCAGAGTCAGGGAGGTCGAGGTTACCTTTTTTAGGACCTCACTACTGCAGTAGTATGGATTGCAATCCTTGCCAATGCGAGTATTTCTCCTAGCCGTGTGTTGCTCGCATGAGGTTGACTCGGTTTGTAGCTTCCCCGGTTACCACACTAGAATTGAATAACAGACGCCGGGTGCATGTCTAACAGAATGCGAGGTTCCTTCGCGTACCCGAAGGAGTAAACAGAAGAACTTAAAGACTAACCAATCAGCTGACTTACTATAGTTGTACTTTACTTGTTCTGTAGTCTGTGCTTCAATTGCCTTTCTTGTTCAGCTGTTACCTTGGTTGCCTTGTTGTTCAGTACTTGGTACAGTTTGTTACTGCTGTGAGTGTTTGCCTCACAGTTATTTCAGCTATTACTATAGTTGCTTGCTGCTTAGTTTTCGTTACCATTCAGATTTAATGTTTAGCTACTTGTTGTACGGCTGCTCTAGTTGCTTGTTCTTTTCCAGCACTTGTTACGATTACTACAGCTTGTTATCTTTCAGTTGTCTTGTACTTGTCTCTTGAACTTACCTGACACCGTTTCACAACACCTTTGATTATTATGCTCCTTGATGCATACCTTACCAGTTGATATGGATTGTGAGATGTATTAGCGTAGTTACTGCTCATGAATTCCTGGTAGTTACTTCCACTTATAGTTTTGTATTCTTGCTCATGCTGTAACTGCTCAATTATTGTAAATAAGCATGCTATGTATTGTCATGTATAGCTCTGCTTCGTTTTCCACACTTTGGTATTTTGAGTTTGGTTTGTCTCACCATCTCAAAAGAGTACTGACCCCGTGTTATGGGGATACAGGTTGCTTAGGCGTGCGATAAAGCTCGATGTGCTGCAGCAGACTCTGAACCTACACTTCTGATACTTGCTAGATCTTGGCAGTTTGGTTTTGTATAAGGAAAAATGATTTGTACAACTTATAAAAGTATTTAATGAAAGTTGTTTCCTTACTATTGTTGTTCTCTGTAGCTCGCCCAGAGTTTCCACTTGTCTTTCCCTTTCAGTTTTTCCGCACTTGTGCTCTCTGGTTTTCAAAAAAAAAAATTCCTAAAAATCCCAAGGATTTTCCGAGTAGAAATTCGGGGGCGTTACAGTTATGGTATCAGAGCAATGTTTTAAAAAGAGATGAAGAAGTGTGGTTCAAGTCTCTGCAAGCATCGACCATCGCACTGTGAGTATTTCTAATTCTGTAGAATTGTATTTCCGTTGTTTGATGACTTGTACTGCTTGATTAGATGATCTTGTGTGTTTTTCGGGTGTTGTTCGATGTGAGACCCCATTTCGTGTTTGAGCCTTGTATATCGGGCTTAAGTTATCGATTGTTGGAACCTAAAGGTTCATTCGCGCTTGTGGACCTAGTTTCCCAAGATGTTTCGAGTAGACTCCTGCGAGAGTTGAAGCTTTTGAGTTAAATCGAGGGGACTACTTGCATGGTTCGCCCTTCTCGTTCCACATTGTATGGTGGGGATGATTGATTTATCGTAGCAACGATCGAACTATTATCCTAGTCATGTTAAGCTTGAGATGACTTGTTTACGCGTGCTTTTTGTAATGCTTATAGTGGCAGTGATAAGTAGCATAGTGTGAATCTCCTTTATGATATGATCGTGTTGCTATCTGAATAGAATTATTGAGAGCATGCGGCGGATGCTTAGATCCGATGTATGACTTTGGTTCGTGGAACCTTGTTGAAGGAATGTGTGATTCCTTGTTCTGTTGTGCCATGTGAAGTAATGTGATACATGTTGCTGTTTTATGTGTGATTCTACTTCCTGGGAAAAGTAGTAATACGATGTGTGTTGTTAGTCAGTGTGCCTAAACCCTTGTTAGTGGTTTCTGACCCTGAGTGCGGTCAATTGTCTTTATCAATCGATTGTATTGATGTATCTTTGTGTACAGAGTATCTATGAAGATAGGTATGACCAAGACCAGGTAATCCGACTAGCTTGGTGAATCTCTGTGAGGAAACACTATCCAAGACCAGGTAAACCATCTAGGGCGGTAAATCCGTGTGAGGTTGTACGTTTCCCAGATCTGGCGATCCGACGGGTAACTTGTGTGATTTTGATCTCCTGATATTGATGAATATAGCTAGTTGTGATCTATAAGTTGACCTTTCTAGCAGTAGCGGCCTGATATGGTGTCGTTCGAGATTGTTGAGGGAACGTACTTGCTTGTTGTGTTGTTGCCCGATTTTGTTGCAATGTGACTTTTGTTTGAATTATGATGAATGTTGCCTGATTTTGTGTGTTGGGTGCTCGTGATTTCTGTATGATTATGGCGATTATCGCTTAGCGAGCAGGGTTGTTAGATCTCTTGATTAATTTGTTGTGTCTTTTCATCATGATAGATGACTCAGGAGACTAGATGCAACAATATTTTGAGTGTTGTGAACAACCTTGCAGAGGTTGTGCAACGACAAACGGTAGCGATTCAGCAGTTGGATGCGAATCTTCAGCTCGTAACCCAAGATAGGCAGAATAATAGTGCAAAAACCTATAAGCTACCCATAGATTTGAATCTCCCTACTTTTGAGAACGAGACCGACCTTGAGATTTGCCGAGCCGTTAATACGTGAGAGAGAGCAGAAGCATCAGAAAATATCTCAGAACCGCCAGTGTAAGCGATCCCAGCGATCGATTGTCCAGCGAAAGCAACCACAGCGACCGATAGTTCAGCGGAAATGTCGGCGATGTGACGTAAATCACGGTCTTGGAACTTGTCCTCTCTTCGACGGCAAGTGTTTTAGGTGTGGACAACCCGGGCATGTTGCCAAGTTTTGTCCCAAGAAGTCTATGGGAGACTTAGTTGTGGCCGATTAGGCGTTGTCAGACGAGATCTGACCATTTTGTTGTTACCCCTTGTTTTGTGATTTCGCAGACGAAATCCTTTTTAAAGAGGGTAGGATGTAAGGTCCGCGAATATTTTTGAGGAGTTTACTGCGTACTTAGTGTTGATATATGTGCTTTTGTATAATTACGAGGTCATATTGCATAATTAAGTAAATTTTGGTTGTGCCTTGTATTTCTGCTTTATACGCGTGACCCGAAAATCGTGTAAAAATCACTGCGTAAGTAAGAAGTGCCTAATTCTGGATGAATTAATCTTTGAGAATTTAAGGTCTAATTTATAATATGTTTTTATAGTTTGTCCCCGAATTCGGGACTTATACGACGTAAAAACCTCGTCAGTGCATGTGAATTACGAGTGTTAGACCCGAAATCATAATACGCTTAATTCTCGCAAGAGAGAGAGGCAATTTTATCGAAAGGCCTTGACCATTTCGTATTAATTGAGGTTATTTAGAGAACTAAATGATTTATTTGAATTTAATTAATATTTTAGTGTATTAATTAAGCGTAGTTTTGAAATATAACAAGTGGCGATTTTTGGATTTGGAGCGGATCAACTAGATGAGGACCCAAATCCATTGGGCGTCCTCTCTAGTAGACATCCTTAGTCTTGGTTGACCAGATGGTCAAGGTTTGACCAGCTGGGTGGTACTTTTGTAACATTTTGCATGGCATTTGAAAAGTAAGCCACTATTGGCCATTGCTTTTTTTCAAAAAGGCTCATAATGAAGCATTATGAGGGGCGCACCTTTCAAAGAGAGAGCATGGGGCTGGCAACCATGGCATTTTTGCAACATTTTTGAAGGATTTCAAATGCTAGAAACCCATTGGCTGAGCCTTAGGGCAGCCCATGTAATTCTTTCAAGTTTTAATGGTTTTTTCAAAGTGGCATTTTTGAAAGAATTTGGAATGATTTCAAAAGACCTACATGCATTGGGCGTAGACTCCTAGGAGGGGGGCGTGGAGCACCCCAGCCCTTCATCCTAGCTGGGTTAATCCCAGCCGTCCAATGCCTTAACCCTAACTATTTAATGTTGTGAAGAGAGAGAAAGATGTATGCTATAGACGATTTTCTTGAGGAACATCTCTCTCCTCCTCCCCTTTTCTTCTCCAACGAGAGTGAGTGTAGAGTGAACATTGCTGCAACTCCAACCGTGTACACCATCTCGTTCTTCTCCATTGTTGCCTCAAAGCCTCGAAAACGAGACTTTCCATCTCTTCCAAGTGTTGTGAAAATCGTGGGTTTCCTTTCTTCTACCCTTATGGGTTTTGGATTTGAACAAACCTTTACATGTTCATACATGTTTCACGAGCTGCTATTACATGTCTTTACCTTAGAATTGTGGTTTGTTGAGCATGTATACAATGCATTTGTTTTGGTTATTGTGAAATGTGGTAGTGAGTTACCATTTGAAATCGTTTGGATTTTTCCTTATTAGAAAACTTTTTGGGTCTTTGCTTAAGAACATTTCGGTTTTGGTACCACGCTTGTCGTTTGGGTTGGGCAAGCTTGCATCCCTTTCTAGTGAGGTTTCCAACCTCTTTCTATTTACACGATTTTCTTGTCTTGATTAAATGAACTATACATTCTTTCTTTCCCACGCACGACATGAAACCAAACTCCATGTTGCGCATTCTATGAAATGCGTGGAGATGTTGTGGATTAGGTTATAAATGTGATACCATTTCGTGAGTTTCCATTTTTCCTATTTGGTTGTGGATTTAGGACGAGTAAATGTACTCATGCTCTTGCAATTATCATAAGTCATTGCTTGCCTTTATTTCATACTTGCTAGTTGGATGAGCATGCCCTTGTGAAGTGTTTTCCTCTATTAAGATAGTGGCTGCAACGTTTGGATGTTGTTCATTATTTTTCTACGTTTTCTTTGGTTGCTGCACTCTTTTCCTTTGTTGATTAAAGCATGGCAGCCATGTTTTCACGCTATTGTCTAATGATATGGGTTTTCTACTCCTGATTGGTTGGGTAGGATGCCTTGGACCAGCCCCACGCCGTGCAGCCAACCCCCTTTGAACCAACATCGTTGGGTGGGGTTGCTGTTGGCCTAGGTCGGACGGGTCGAGCCATAATGGGGCGCGCCATCAGTTTTCCCCAGCTCCAAATTTTAGTTTCCAGTTTCGTTGGCCATGGGCGCCTTAAACTTTCGGCCTTTCTTTTTATCGTTTTGTTTCAGCTGGACTGGTCCAGACTGCTGGACATGTCTAGTAGTGGTTCACCCTAGACATGTTCCCCATGTCCGTGCGGTTTGCATCTCTCTTAGAGGTCTGAACCGACCCATAGTCGAATACTTGATCGGCTGAAAGGGGTAGCCTTGGCCTGGCCTGACATGGTCTGGACCGACCGGTCCAGACCTGTCATAGGCCTGCCCCGTGTTTGTCGATGGGATGTCTCCTACTCTACCTCCATTTTTTTCGTCATGACGCAGCTTATGCCAGCACACCTTCTCGGGTGGCTGGGCTGTTCGGTGAGCCTAGCGTGGTCTGGACCGGTTATGGTCCAGATCTGTTAGAGGACCCTAACCGAACTAGGTTTCGGTTAAGGGCTTCACGTCCTTGAGCCCAGCATAGTGCTGGTGTCGCTTGGGGTTGCTGCAGCTTGGCTGCATCAATTTTTGGTCCTACGGCTGGGTAGGCCGTGTGCCAGCACCTCTTCTCTGGTGGCAGCTGAGCCACAGTTGGGTCTGGACATTGGTCCAGACCCTGCACCTATTTAGAACAGCCCGCATGTGGGTCTGGACCAGTCGGTCCAGACCTGGGCTTGTCCCTTTTGTGACTACAGCTGGTAAGCACACGTGTGTGGACTCTCTTTCCGAACCCGGCACACTGGGTCCTTCTTGTTTCGGCCTTGCCATCGGTCATTTAGGCACCTTGTGATAGCATGATACACAAGTACGTGGATTAATCACAACTTGTGTGATGTGTGTGAGTGGTCGTTATTCATTGCAAGTTTCCTGGATATAGGTAGGCATGCGTAGTTATGTATATGTAATGAATGGTGAAAACCATGAATTGTTGTAGTATTGTTTCACCATCGTTGTGGGTGTGGTCGTCTTTGCATAGTGCGGGAAGTGCTCGCAAACGATGTCTTGTTTAATGCCTTGTTATAATAAAGGGGTTGCGGAATTGAGAATGTAGGTCTTCTGTTCAATGAATTTTTCAAGTATGGCACCACCCTTGTTATATATATATATTCAACACCCTGGCACTTCTTAACTCAATGATTTAAATGTATTTTGATGATGTCACATAACGTAGTTGTACACCCTTGAGCACGTAAGCTTTGCTCTAACGTATGCTATCGCTTGTTCGCCTGGGTAATATTCGAATGTACTATCATAGTGGCAATTACATGCATTTTTCCTAAGTACGTAGGGATTCTTGAGGCACTCTTATATATAGTCGCGGTCTCATGAGACTTATGCGACTGATAGAACTCCTTGGCGAGTCCTGTTGTGGGCAATGGCCCCACCTAGCGAAATGAGCTCGCTTGTAGTTGCGATACATGGTTTATGAACCTCGGCACAGCTTCTGAGTCACGCTTTACCGTGACAGATGCTTCTAACTGTCTCATCATAGCACGTAATGGTTGGCATTGTCGCTTGACTAGTTCTCGCATTTGTGACATGGTGCACATACGTGTCCATGTGTATCTGTATACAACTCACGAAAGTACATCAATAACTTTATGTTCTGTGATGCATACCTCCCCTTGTTGTCGTGATCGTCAGTGGTGACTCTTTCTGGGCCAAACCTACCTGGCCCAAGGGATTCGGTCCCAATAGTGTGCGGGATATGGGACAGTACAGTTTGATGTTCGTCTCCATCCTCTTCTTCAGTTGAACCCTTATGGGAGTGTTACCTCCTCGTTGCGGGTGTTGCCGTAGCTCGGCAGCACAGCCCAAACCGGGCATGCCTGTGTGCGCTTAATGTATTTTACATCAGTGTGGTTGGTAAGGTTGCCGACCTCTTTGGGAACGGTTCCAACACAGTTGTTGGATTTGCCTCCCTTTAGTCTCGTTTCCATAGAGAGCTCCAGACTGCAGCCTATAGGGCTGTAGTAGTGTCTGCGAGATAGGTTCCGATGAACCTGCTACCTAGGTTTGTACTGTTGTCTAGACCAGCGGACCGCGTAGTAGTATTACCTTTATGGTATTTTGGAATCTTCGTTTCCCGAGTCGTGCCATCGCAGCACTTTGGCTGCATTCTAGTTGGATAGTGCTACGGGTGTTCGGCAAGAGTTTGACCTTGTTACAACCAGATTGGGTTGTTGCTGCTGCGGTTTCGGTGCAGCAAGTGTTCAGGCTTCGTCCTTGTAGTTTTGTAGCCCTTTGCATGAGATAGCTAGTTGTCTAGCCGTGCTTTCCATTTTGCATGACTAAGTTGCCACCTTACCCTTTCACAACAACTGTCTCTTTTGCCGCCTTGATAGCAATAATAAGTAGTTAAATATGTATTTTGTTACACATGCCATATTATGCTAAATGCATCGGAGTTAGCCCTCTCCGTTATGTGTGGTTTGTCATATGTAAAGCATGTGAACGCTTGTGTACGATGTGATTCAGTGTAAACCGTGTGAGACTAGATCATCCGAATGCTTTGGTTCGATGATTCGAACAATGTGTCTTCTCCTAGGTGTTCTTGACACTTGGCTATTGCACACCTTTCGAGGTACTTGTTCCTCATTGTGTAGTTATGGGATTTATGAGATTTAAGTATTTGTACAACAATACTCTATGTATCCATGTCATAGACTTCCTTAGCAAGTCATTTTCGGGTTGTAGAACCACTTTGCGAGATGAGCTCGCTTACATTAAGAATACATGTTTTGTATGCTTGTGCAAACCCCTCAATCTACTCGAGAGTTGCCTTTCCATGGCCAAATGTTTCTAACTATCTCATCGCAAAGCACGTTGTTCTGCAATGTTGCATTAGCTTGATGTGTACTTGTTGTCAGCACATGCGCGACTACTTGCACCTGAGGTTTACTCGCGTAGTTCGTACTATTTCATTGAAGTATGATACTTGTTCACACTTGATTGTTCAATACACAATCGTGTTGTTTTGCCTTGTTCGTGGATATGCGAGTGCCATTGTAATGTTTTAGAGACAATGCTTTACGCAATAGAATATTGATGAAATACCATATGCATATAAATGTGTGTTTGCTTGTACACTTAATTGTCTCTCAAAAATGATATATGCAATGCCTTTGTGGTTATATTTGTGCAAAAGATAGAACTTGTGGTATTCTTACACTTTGCACTTGGCACATCCTGACACAGTTATTAAGTAGAACGTACCCTGAGGAGGTACATTGCTTGAGGCTTTGGTAAGCGCACCACATGCCCTTACTTCATGAAATGAAAATATAACACCATAGGGTATGAATACTGATATGACTTGATATGGGCTCAGCTGGAGTCTTTGGGCAGTGGCCCTTGTTGTGTGGACTCTTGTGTGATATACCCTAAAACAGAAATGAATAATATGGTGTTATGACTGCTTTCACAAGCAGTGTGCTCCGTTGGCCGCGTGAGGCTGAGCACGTGGATGGGCAGGCCAAGTCCTCGTTTTGTGTACCCCGCGGGGACCACGAGGCAAATTCCTCATTGTGAGGTATGGATGAACATGAGCCTAAGAAAGATAAACCTGCTTCGCCCCATTCACAAAATGGTTCACCTTGGGAGAGGGTGGATGGTACAGCCCTGAGTGACTTGTCGTTACTACGACACGTGTTTTGACAGGAGCCGTAGCGCCCTTTGGCCTCCAGTCACTCAGAGTCAGGGAGGTCGAGGTTACCTTTTTTAGGACCTCACTACTGCAGTAGTATGGATTGCAATCCTTGCCAATGCGAGTATTTCTCCTAGCCGTGTGTTGCTCGCATGAGGTTGACTCGGTTTGTAGCTTCCCCGGTTACCACACTAGAATTGAATAACAGTCTAACAGAATGCGAGGTTCCTTCGCGTACCCGAAGGAGTAAACAGAAGAACTTAAAGACTAACCAATCAGCTGACTTACTATAGTTGTACTTTACTTGTTCTGTAGTCTGTGCTTCAATTGCCTTTCTTGTTCAGCTGTTACCTTGGTTGCCTTGTTGTTCAGTACTTGGTACAGTTTGTTACTGCTGTGAGTGTTTGCCTCACAGTTATTTCAGCTATTACTATAGTTGCTTGCTGCTTAGTTTTCGTTACCATTCAGATTTAATGTTTAGCTACTTGTTGTACGGCTGCTCTAGTTGCTTGTTCTTTTCCAGCACTTGTTACGATTACTACAGCTTGTTATCTTTCAGTTGTCTTGTACTTGTCTCTTGAACTTACCTGACACCGTTTCACAACACCTTTGATTATTATGCTCCTTGATGCATACCTTACCAGTTGATATGGATTGTGAGATGTATTAGCGTAGTTACTGCTCATGAATTCCTGGTAGTTACTTCCACTTATAGTTTTGTATTCTTGCTCATGCTGTAACTGCTCAATTATTGTAAATAAGCATGCTATGTATTGTCATGTATAGCTCTGCTTCGTTTTCCACACTTTGGTATTTTGAGTTTGGTTTGTCTCACCATCTCAAAAGAGTACTGACCCCGTGTTATGGGGATACAGGTTGCTTAGGCGTGCGATAAAGCTCGATGTGCTGCAGCAGACTCTGAACCTACACTTCTGATACTTGCTAGATCTTGGCAGTTTGGTTTTGTATAAGGAAAAATGATTTGTACAACTTATAAAAGTATTTAATGAAAGTTGTTTCCTTACTATTGTTGTTCTCTGTAGCTCGCCCAGAGTTTCCACTTGTCTTTCCCTTTCAGTTTTTCCGCACTTGTGCTCTCTGGTTTTCAAAAAAAAAAATTCCTAAAAAGCTCCCAGGATATCATACTACCAAATCTATCAAGAATCTTCTTGAAGATTTGTGAAATTCTATTTTCAATATTCTTTCATCAATTGCTTTCATAATATCAAATTCTCACTTTCTTGTTCCTATCAAGGAAATTGATAACTTCTTTGAAGAATGTCAATCACAAGTAATTTGTATTCAAAATCTTGATTCTATGAAGTCAATCCTGTTTGGAGGTAATACTTCAGGTAGAAAAGAAGGAATATTTTCACAACAATGAGCATCATTTTCAATTACTTTGAATCAACAAAATTTTCAATATTTTGACAATATTTTCTAGCTATCCTGACGTAAAGTGAGAGCTTGATGTCCATATTGATGCATCTTGACCGCTTCGAGGGATTTTCCTTTATCATCTTTCATGTTGTTGAAAGATTAGGCTTCTCTCTGAAACGATTGCCTTTATCATCTTTCACGTTGTTGAAAGATTAGCCTTCTCTCCGAAAGGATTGCCTTTATCATCTTTTGCGTTGTTGAAAGATTAACCTTCTCTCTGAAAGGATAGCCTTTATCATCTTTCGTGGTGTCGAAAGAATCGCCTTGTTCATTTGGAGTACCTTTGTCATCTTTCGCGTTGTCGAAAGAATCGCCTTGTTCCTTTGGATTACCTTTGTCATCTTTCGTGTTGTCGAAAGAATCGCCTTGTTCCTTTGGATTACCTTTGTCATCTTTCGCGTTGTCGAAAGAATCACCTTGTTTCTTTGGATTGCCTTTGTCATCTTTCGCATTGTCGAAAGAATCGCCTTGTTCCTTTAAGTCACCTTTGTCATCTTTCGCATTTTCGAAAGAATCGCCTTGTTCCTTTAAGTCGCCTTTGTCATCTTTCGCAGTGTCAAAAGAATCGCCTTGTTCCTTTAAGTCGCCTTTGTCATCTTTCGCAGTGTCAAAAGAATCGCCTTGTTCCTTTAAGTCGCCTTTGTCATTTTTCATGTTGTCGAAAGAATCACCTTGCTCCTTTGGATTGCCTTTGTCACCTTTCGCATTGTCGAAAGGATTGCCTTACTCCTTTGGATTGCCTTTTGTCATCTTTCACGTTGTCGAAAGAATCGCCTTGCTCATTTGGATTACCTTTGTCATCTTTCGCGTTATCGAAAAAAAAATGGCCTTGCTCCTTTGGATTACCTTTGTCATCTTTCGCGTTATCGAAAAAAAAAATAGCCTTGCTCCTTTGGATTACCTTTGTCATCTTTCACGTTATCGAAAAAAAAAATTGCCTTGCTCCTTTGGATTGCCTTTGACATCTTTCACGTTATCGAAAGAATCGCCTTGTTCCTTTGGATCGCCTGCGTTCATCTTTCACATTGCCGAAAGAGTTGCCTTATTCTTCGTTGGAAAAATTGCCTTATTCATCTTTTGCGTTGTCAAAAGATTTGCCTTACTCTTCTCTAAAAGAGTTTGCTTTGTCTATCTTTCGCGTTGCCGAAAGAGTTACCTTATTCTCGTCAAAAGATTGCCATATCCATCTTTCGCATTGTCAAAAGATGTCGTCTTACTCCTTATCATATTCATATTTCACACTAATGAAAAATTCACTGGATCGTCTTGATCATCTGCCAAGATTGCCTCTTACAATTCCATTTTCATCGCCCCATTCCTCTTCAAGAAAAGTTGTCTTATTCACCTTACAAATATTTCATTTTCCACCCGATCAGGATAAGGGTATAAATCTGAGCCTCATTCGATGAGGTATTTCATTTTCCGCCCGATCAGGTTAAGGGTACAAACCTGAGTCTCATTTCAATGAGATATTCTCATTCCCCGATCAGGATAAGGGTATAAACCTGAGTCTCATTCGATGAGGTATTTTATTTTCCGCCCGATCAGGTTAAGGGTATAATCTTAAGTCTCATTTCCATGAGATATTCTCATTCCCCGATCAGGTTAAGGGTCAAACCTGAGCTTCGTTCCATACGAAGCATTTTCTGTCCCATCCAGGGTAAGGGTAAAAACCTGAACTTCACTCTTGCAGAACGAACCTTTTCTCTCATTCTTTATTTCATATCTACCATCTTCCTCGGGCTAATTTCTTCATACCCAGTCAGATCCTTCTAACTAGGGCATTTTTTTTTTATATATAGCCCAAATTTGGAGTGTTTTTCTTTGCCACTAAGCTCGTCCATAAGCCGGCTTAATAGCAAAGAGGGGCATATGTAAACACCCCAAATTTTCACTCGCCTTCTTGACATTGCCCTCAATCGGCACATTTCAGTTCTTCGGAATCAATGAAGGGCAAAATGGTCATTTTTTGAGATTGAACCTTGCAAAAAGTCTAAAATTTCATTCTTGAGCCTCAAAATTTCTATATTTAGGTTCAGAGACATCTTCAAACTGCAAATTTTCAAAATCCTATTCTTGACAAGAAATTAGAATTTCCATTTCTAGATTCAGAATGACATTTCATAGAATGTCTTTGCATAGCATTGCATGAACATTTCATATTATTTCACTGCACAGCATGTCAGTTTGAGATCCAGAAGTCCTGATTTTCAAAATTGTCAATCCAGGTTTGATTTTTAAACTTTTCAAAATTGATTTTCAAAACCCTGGGTTTTCAAAATTGCCAATCTTTCCCATTTTACCCCCAGGACTTTTGAATTACAATAGTTTTTCTCAGGAAAACAATCTGAATATTTGGATATTGATTTTAAAGATTTTATCTCAAAACTTTTTGCAAAAAGATTTTAAATCTCTTTACAAAATTTCTGTATTTTATTTATCCATATTTTTGCCCTGAAAAGCCAATTTTGTTTCAAATTCTTGAAAATAAACAAAGTTTTATCTCGTACCATAAAAATTCCAAAAAAAAGAAGAAGATATTTCTTTTGTTTTTATTTTATTTTCAAATAAATGGAGCAGGACCAGCCTTTGAACTAGCATCACACTCAGACTCTGAGGTATGTCTCTTAATTTCGAGCGGGGTCCACCCAGAGACAACACCAATTTTGTAAATTTCTCTTCTTTTTATCTTTTTTGTGTTCTTTATCTTATAAAATAGGTTAGTGGGCTCACACACATGTGGCGTCCCACTAAGCTCCCTGCAGAAGAAACCAAACCAAAATAAAACTTTATTTTAAAAAAGAATTAAAAAAAAAAAGGTTGGCTGAGGTGGCATCTCCCATTTAATGTTGTTTTTTTATTTTTATTTTTTTATTCACTATTCCTTTTTCTAAGAAACAGCCTCAAAATGGCGCCACAGCCATACTTTCCAAAAAAAATCATCTTACCTAAAACTTAGGTAAATGAAATAAATTTTTTTGAAAAACACCATATGCATCCCTTTTGAAAACGGCAGCATTGAAGTTTCGGTTTGAAAATTTTTTAAAAGATGTAACAGAACCTCATGAAGGAGGCTGCGATTTTTTTTTAAAAGGGGGTTCAAAATCTTTAAAAAGGGGAGTTTTGGAAAAGAAAAGGGGGGGAAGCTGATTGATTTTTTTTTTCGGTTTTGCAGGTGTTTCCTTCACGGCGTGGAGCTCTCTTCCACCTCCAACGCCTGCTGCCCATCTTTCCTTCAGCCCAGCCAGTTGTCGTCCATCTTTCCTTCCGCCCAGCCGCAGGAGAGCCGATTGATCCTTTCCTTTTGGATTTTGCAGAGACTTTCCTCTCAACATGGAGGTCCCTTCCATTTGGAGCACATAGGAGGTGCCCATCACAGATCTCCATCCAGCATGAAGGAGACTTCTCACCTGCCTTCAGCCCAGGCAGCAGAGCCTACAGGTCGTTTGATGCAATAGATCCAACCATCAGCTCCTTCACAATGCCTTCAGACAGCAGGTCGCCCATTCATCTTCAGCCCACTAGCAGAAAACTCCATCCAGTGTGTTCCTCATCTTCCTTTAGCCCAACAATCGCCCTTCTTCTGCAGCCTACAGGCCGTTTGATGCAGTAGATCCAGCCATCAACTCCTTCACATTGCCTTCAGACAATTGTCGTCTCTTTGTCTTCAGCCCACCAGCAGAAGGTCCAGCAGGTCATTGCCCCTTCTTCAGCCCATTAGCAAAGGAAACCCCCAAAATGTATGTTGCAAGCATACCATCCAGAAGGAGCTTCCCTCTCCATTAGCAACCTTTATTGAACCAAGGTTGGTTGCAGATGAAATTGCCAGATCCTGTCTAACATAGTCATCTTTTATTGTCACAAGTGATCTTGTAACGTGAATTCTTTCAGGAGAGCACAAACTCTTTTTTTCCTTTTAATTCCCCTGTATATGTTCTAAAAATTAGCAGTTTCAGCATCATGTGTGACTGGGCCTATTGTTTATTTTCAGTTACCTTTCCTTTTGCTGTTTATATCTGCTGATAAAACAACATCATTGTTGTTTTACATCTGTTGTTTTATTTTCAGTTTCAACATCATTGCCCTTTTGAGCATCTGTATTTACATTATATTGTTGTATATTAATGTTGCTACATTAGCTGATAAAAGGGAAATCGTTTTCCCTTCATTAGTTCTGAATTTCTCAGGTAGGTATTGATGATATTATAATCATCAAATGGCTAAAAGATAATTCCTAACAATGGGTCTAAAAATCTGATTCAATCCCACAAAGTCCATACATTATCTGCATATTAACTACCTTGCTGCCACAGTCCAGCATTTGGTTACCCTAGCACATCTGTCTTTATCAAAAAATCATGTTGTCATCACACCTGTATGCATACTTAAGTCCACTTTTCACCTTCCCACATTAACACTCTGTCATTTGTGCATTATATTCACTATCACCCATATCATATTTGCAATGTGGCCCTTTATACCACTTCATCGCCCATGGATAAGCATATGTATATCCATCTTGACACTTCATATCATTGGTAACGTGTGTACTGTCACGTTTGCACTTTATCATCCACCATCTTCTGCATATTGTATATGATATGTATTTACCCATCTCTTCTTCTGCAGGTACCCAGTCTTGATAATCGGCTATATTCATGAACGGATATATCCATATCCATTCATAATCTCTAGACCATCTTTTGCATGCTTTGTTATTGATATATAGGAAAGCTTCATACCCAATTTTACTGAGAAATATGTTATAATTTGGGAATTACGGCTTTGTGAAATCACATACAGAAACTGTATATACCCTGTATTCTCTGATTTTACCCATTACATTTAGAATTCCAATTACTATGTGTATTTTCTCATTATACGTATATATCTATATATATATATATATATATATATATATATATATATATCTTCATGTGCAATTGCTTTCACATACAAGTATTTATGTAGATATTTTTCTTTTTTTTTTTTCTTTTGAAAATACACCTTCATTATCACATGTCATTTAACACAAATTCAAGCATTTAGATATATACATGTATATCTTTGTTGTACATATTCTATATATGCCCATTTCCTTGAGTATCTTGTATATCCCTTCCTTGTACTAATTCTCATTTTGCAGGAGGATTTGGAGGATGCTGATTCTTTTATACCATGTATTTTTTTTTATTTCATTTATTTTGACTTATGTCAGAGATGTAACAATCAAACTTGGAATAATATTTACTTTTACTGCTTAGATTAGCATGCATCTCATGTAGTTTGATTCCTGCAATATCTTGATTCTATGATTCATATATCTCAATTTTCAAAATTCACTGTGGATGAACACGAATCGCACGTGCACCAACTCTTAGAGACTTGATGAACTCGGTGGAGTCCATATTTACGGCCCTAGTCGGAATATGGACGAGACCCAGATCCATCATCTTTCTACTAGTCACAATGAGCCTACACTCTTAGGCTATCTTAAAAATGCACATCATATTTCCAATTTTTTTTCAAAATATTGTGAATTAACTCAAATAAACTCTGAACATATTCATGGCCACAGTCAGAATATGTGAAGGATTTACTTTGGCTTAATACACATTTTTTCAACAAATTTATCAAAAAAATCTTTTCAAAGTGCATTTATTCATTCAAATCATCTGCATTAAGGCATCATCTGCTTTTCTCATGATTTTCTCAAGAAAATGTCATTCTCTGGAAATCGATTCCTCAAGAAACTATGAAGATTTCTGAAGTTGGATTTCCCAAGTTAAAGTTTTCCCGTGATCTTTCCTGAAAATGTTATTTTCTTAAGATCCATTTTCAAAGAGAATTTCTCATCTTTCTCAAGAACAAAATTTGATTTTCAGATATTTCAAAGACAAGATTCTCAGGCTTTCAATTTTCTAAGTTTTGATTTTCCATTTCCAAAGAGCTTTCCTATAAAGTTTCCATCATTTTCCTAAGAAAATTCTCAAAGTCAAAGTTTTCCTGATAAATATTTTCTTTTTCAAATATTCAACTTTTCTCAAGAACCTTCTCCATTTTCCCAGGACTTTCATCCATTCATTATTTTCCCAAAACTTCATAAACTTTCTGGTGATTTTCCAATTCTTTCATCTGAGTTTCCTGAGAGATTGATTTCCATTTTTTTTCTGAGAAATGCTTTACAACTCCAAATGTTTTCTAAGCATACATCATATTTTTCCAACTTACATTTTACAAAATCTCATAGCACATGCCTGAATTCTCTGTGCACTTAGGATAGAACACAATTTCGATGATTTAACTAAGTCAAGCACATTTTTGGTCCTTGGTTTGATTACCCTTGTTAAAGGCGGCAGGAACGGTCGAACCTCGTACCGACAGGTCGAGCCCCATCCCATGGATTTCCCCGCTATTTTCAAAACAGATGCGAGTATTTCAAAACAAATTTCCAAAATCCGGTCAAGTTTGACTTGCGAAAGCATTTTCCTCTGTTATCCGCAGGGAAGGGAAAAGGGAAAAATTTTGCGACGATAACAGCCACCTTCTTTGTCGCATATTAAGTTCCTTCTGAGAAAACAGATACTTCAAGCTCTTGTGATCAGTGAAGACTTCGAACTGCTCCCCATATAAATAATGTCTCCAAACCTTCAAAGCAAAAACCACGACTGCCAACTCCAGGTCGTGAGTGGGGTAATTTCTCTCATGAATCTTCAGTTGTCGTGATGCATAGGCAATGACTTTGCCATGCTGCATCAGTACACACCCTAGTCCAGTACCAGAAGCATCCGTGTACACCACGAATCCTCTGCTTCTAGACGGTAAAGCTAACACCGGAGTTGTGGTAAGTTTAGCTTTAAGAGTTATAGAGCTTTCTTCGCTCTTCTCATTCCATTCGAACTTTACCCCTTTTCGTAGAAGCTTTGTCATTGGCATTGCGATTCGAGAGAAGTCTTGAATGAATCGCCTATAGTAGCCAGCTAATCCCAGAAAGCTTCAGATTTCGCTGACGTTCTTCGGTTGTGACCAATTCATCACAGCTTCAACTTTGGCAGGATCTACTGAAACTCCGTCTTTCGAGATCACATGCCCAAGGAGCATGACTTCTTCAAGCCAAAATTCGCATTTCAAGAATTTGGCGTATAACTGATGTGTCTAGAGAGTTTTCAAGATGATTTTCAAATGTTCTTTGTGTTCCTCCGCATTTTCTGAATATATCAGTATGGCATCGATGAAGATGATGACAAAGGAGTCTAAGTATGGCCTGAATACCCGATTCATCAGGTCCATGAATGTCGTCGGGGCATTCGTGAGTCCAAATGGCATCACCACAAACTCAAAATGCCCATATCTAGATCGAAATGCTGACTTTGGGATATCCTCATATTTTATTCTCAACTGGTGAGAACCTGACCTCAAATCAATCTTAGAAAAGACTTTTGCTCTTTTTAGTTGATCGAATAGGTCCTCAATACGGGGTAGAGGATATTTGTTCTTCACAGTTGCTTGGTTCAGCATTTTATAGTCTATGCATAATCTCATAGACCCATCCTTCTTTTTCATAAACAAGATCGGCGCTCCCCATGGAGATGTACTCGGTCGTACAAAACCACACTCCATCAGCTCCTGCAACTGCTTCTTTAATTCTTCCAACTTTGCTGGTGCCATCCGATAGGGTGCTCTTGATATTGGCTTCGTACCTGGCATCAGTTTTATCCCGAACTTGACTTTCCGCTGAGGAGGAAGTCCTGCAAGTTCCTCTGGAATTACATTAGCAAAGTCGCGGACAATTTCCAAATCCTCAAGTGGAGTTAGTTATGTTTCACCTTCAATCATACTAACTAGAAAAGCCATGTCTCCCCGACGGAGGTACTTCTGGGCCTTGAGAGTCGAAACAACCTTTTTTTGAATACCTGGCCTTGCTAGGCAAAATACAACCTCTGGCATATTAGGTCGAGACAGGACAACCTTGCCTTCTCTACAGAAGATCCTGGCATAATGTTCAAACAACCAGTCCATACCTAATATGATGTCATACTCGGTCATATCGAGTAATACTAAATTAGCAGGTAGGTTGTGATTCCCTAACATGATCTCTACTTCTGGCATATAGTTCACACAGATTTCATTGAGCCCTATGGGGTTGTATACTACTAATTCATGGTTCAGTGATTCTGTGGGATTACTAAGTTGTTTTGCAAAATTAACAGATATAAAGGAATGTGAAGCTCCACAATCAAATAAAACAAGGGCAGCTTGACCCGAAACAAGCACGGTACCTTGTATAAGGTCCCCCTTCTCCAGTTGGTCAGCTGTAGTGGCATACACGCGTTTTGCTACACGCTGTGGGGCCGCCTAAGGCTGTAGTGGCGGCACACGGTGTTGTTGAGGTTGTTGTCCTCCAGTACCATGCTGTGCATCATCGGCTAGCTTCTTTCGACACTCCCTGATATAATGTCCCATTTTTCCACAGTAAAGACACCCTCCTGTCTCACGGGGGCATTGTTGTCCGAGGTGAAAGCGATTGCACTTCTGACACCTTTGATTCTGTCTTGGTCTGGGTTTGGTGTCATTCTCGTGACTTGGCTTCTTGTTCTGAGGGTGGAATCGCCTCCCACCAAACTTCTTCTTGAATTTCGGTTTTTGAACCCCGATTTTGTTCTTCTGCGACCTTTGTCCCTCCTTCCAGTCATCATCAAGGAGAGTCGCCACATGTGTGTCTGGGACAGGCAGGAACAATCCATTACAATCTAAGGGTTAACGGTCCCTTATAAACCTTTATGCAACTTACGACACAAAGAGAAATGATCTTTTACCTGAATAGCCTCCTCGAGGTTCTTGGGCCCTCGAGTGTATAGACGGTTCCTCAGACCCGTCTTCAAGCCTCGAGCAAACTTCATTGCCTGATCCTCATCCGATGTATACACATTTGGGCAATAGCGTTCCAAATTGTGGAACTTAGTAATGTAATCGGCTAGGGGCATCTCGTCCTGCTGCAGATCCAAGAACTTATGCATCTTCTTTTCCCTCTCGTGCTTGGGAAAATAGGTGGCATTGAAGACTTCTATGAATTCAGTCCAAGATACTGGGTCATTCTAGAACTTGACTGCCTGGTGGTTTCCCACAACTTTTCAGCATGATCCTTGAGACGATAAGTCCCAAAGTCCACTCGACGCTCCTCGGGCACCTCTAGTTCACAGAAGATACGTTCAATCTCCCGGATCCAACTCTCAGCAGCTTCTTGATCCGTCTTTTCGGAGAAAGTCGGAGGATCCATGTCTATGAATTTCTTGTAGGACATAGTCTCACCGTTAGTACTCTTCTCATGGGCCACCTGGTGTAAATTGTTGGCCATCTGCTGCATGGTCGTAGCTCGCTGGCATACTACTTCGGCCAGGTTATGTAGCATCTCCATAATATCGTTGCAGCAGTTTGCCTAAGCCATCTATTTGAGCAATTAAAATCCAGTATAACCTTAGCTATAATTTTGTGAAATAATCGTACATACTCATATGGTTTTATCTCTATATTACAAAAACAACATTTCTACATACTTACAGAGTCATCGCGGTCGCTGGAAGAGCCAAGATCTCAAATCATTCAGTCATGCTCTGATACCAAAGTTGTAACGCCCCAACTTTTTATAGTAAAACTTTTGGAGTAATTTTTTTTTTAAATAGCGAAAATGCAAAAAACACAAGTTGGGTGCATTACAGGGTAAAACAGAGAAGTAATAAAAGCATAGCATTCATTAATTAAAGCCTTAATGTCATTAATTACATCCGATGACAAAAATGTAAATCTACTAATCAGAGTTAAAAAAGAAAACACTGAATAACTGAGATCTTTTGACTACTTCCATACGCCCACGCAAATCCTTTTTTCACAACTCAACCAAGCATTTTTTTTTTACACTGTTATGATATTGTATACCAATGATGATGTATTGGATGTTATCACATGAAAATTAACCCCACCGAAAACATCAACCATGATGTGGTATGTGTATATTACTGAGCATATAACTTAAATTTTCTAACAGCTATTCGAAGACGAAATGATTGTCTCATCTCTGTAGAGCCATGTGTTACAAATGCCCATCCAATGTTTAGGATGAGTTCACATCCAGCCCCCCCATCGCTCAGCCATCCAAAACCCAACATATTTTTTTTTATCATCCCAGTCCAGAACTTGGACCCCTATATACACATCCATGGCTGGCATGGTTTAGTACAGATTTCTAGGCAACATCAAGCCCATAAGTACTACAAGGCAGCGAGTACCACACATAAGTATAGTGCCCCTTACCTTGTTCGAAGCTTCAACCAACAAAAATGGTGGGTTCCTTCGTCAAGTTGGGACGACACTTCTCCACAAGGAAGAAGACTCCCACGTCCAGCTATGGAAGTTGATCTCCAATAGAGAGAGAGAGAGAGAAAGAGAGAGAGAGAAAACAGTCTAGCCGTTTTCTCCTTTCTCACCCCATTTAACTTACTTCCCTACTTAGGAAAATTTTTAATTTTTTTTTTTCAAAACCTAATCTCCAGCCCACCATTTTAGTGGGTGTTTGGAATTTCCAAAAATAACCCTCCCTCTTATTAGCAAAATTATTCAAACTTCCATTTTTTTTTCTTTTAGTGGTACCATCCCCCATTTGGTGGGATTTTTTTCTTGTTTCTTGAAAAAAAAAAGGAGCTAAAACCACTCCAACACGTTTTTGGTGGGAGGTGGTTATGAGGTAGAGTTTTATATATATATATATATATATATATATATATATATATATATATATATATATATATATATATATATATATATATATATATAGAAATCGTCACTTTTCTGTGCAAACAGAAAAATCCATGCACAGGGGGTTTAGAACTAGGGTCTTCCACCAATAGGGCAACGAACCCCACCACTTGTGCTATGTTGTTTTTCGTTGCAATGTGTATGAATTAAATTGTATTTACCCCTTTCAGTTTCGTTCCGGATTTCATGAAAAATATAATGCTTTTCACTTCTACGTGGGCGCTTCAGCGGTTTTGAACTTGGGTTATGGCTTCACACAACCATGCATCCTACCACTACACCACACCATCACTTGGTGTTTACTTTTGTAAGAAAATTCTATTTATGTCATATTTGGACATTTTTCCTTGTTGATGGATTTCTTCCATTTTCAGGTGGATTTTTCACCCGTTGGTTCTAAACTTGTCCTCTCTTACCTTAAATGTGTTTTGGATCTCACGCTATTATCTCAAAACCATTTAATTTACCATCGGGTCCCGTGAACCGGGTCAGATTATTGGATCCTGCCAAGATCTGGATCCAAATATCACTTTTGAGAGTTTGTTACCGGTTCCGTTCTAGAAACCTCAAATCATCAAAAATTGTATTGCTTAGCATAAAATCTCACTATTTCACACAAATGCTCCACTTTTATTCATTTAGAATTTTGTAAATTTCACGGGTTTTACATTATGTGTGGTTAAGGAGGCGCTGCCTCGCAATTCCTACCGTCTGATCAACGCAGATGGGGTGGAACTGCCAGATCCAATCAATGCTCTGCACTTGAAGAGATTTTATACTTAAAATGTTCATTCTAGCCTTTTGTACTCTTCAAATAGCCTTTCAATAAAGCAATGATATCCTATCAAATTCTCACATTCTTCTCCATGATACTGGGGCATTTTATTTTGATCTATACTTGTCTTCCTTCATCATGTGCAGGCAGGATCAGACAGAAACTTGTTTTCTCAAATCTCGTCAATTTTTAGTTAATCTTGTTATTTTTTATTATATTCACTTCCTTTTATTTTCCAATTTAATCAAATTTTCGTTAATTTATTATCCATTTTATCAATTTTTGTAGAGTTTTATCAAATTTTCACCAATTTTATTAAATTTTATCAATCTTTTCTTGAACCCTTTCAGGTTAAGGGATAAACCTGATGCCTCTGTTCATTGAGGTACTCCTTTATTCGTTTTACCCTTTCAGGTTAAGGGAAAAACCTGACCCTCGTTCATCGAGGTGTTCCCATTCAGAATAAGGGATAATCCTGAGACCCCTCATGGAAGCAACAGTGCACCTGTGAAAATTCTTTTCCAAAATAAATTTTTAATAAATTCTTTAAATTCTTCTCCATTTTTATAAAATTTTGTTTTGTTTTCCCTTTCAGGTTAAGGGATAAACCTGAACCTCATTCTTTGTGGTACGTCCCCTTCAGGTTAGGGGATAAACCTGAACTATCTCCCATAAATTCCTCAATTCACATCAAATTTTATTCTATACTCCTTCAGGATAAGGGAAAATCCTGAAGCCGTCATAAATAAATTTGCATCTTAGGCCATCTTGGGTCAAGGATCTCGAATGAATCTCTCATCTTCTTCATTGTCAGAATCTATTTATACCTTTTGTCAATCCTTCTAGAATCTGACTCTCGGGTTGGAATTATTTCCTTCCCATCTGAGTTCCAACTCAGGTTTTTTGTCTTCTTTTATTTTTCTTTTAAGAAGGTCTAGGTTCCGACTCAGGTCTTATATATTCTTATTTCCGAAGTTGCGAGTTACGACTCGGGCTTTCTTTTGGGTTCGATGTTCGCATTGGACCAATTGTTATGTCGAGATTTTGAGTTCTCAAACTCGATTTTCTCATTCATTCTTTTATTTTTGAAAAACTGGGTTCCGGCTCGGGTTTTCCCTTTTGTATATATTTTTATTTCTGGAGTTACGAGTTCCGACTCGGACTTCCTATCGGATTCAATGCTCGTGTTGGAACTGATCGTTCTTTTGAAAATTCGAGTTTTAAAAAACTCGATTTTCTCTTTTATCTTTTATTTTGAAAAACCGGGTTCCAACTCGGGTTTTCCCTTTTGTATATATTCTTATTTCCGAAGTTACGAGTTCCGACTCAAACTTCCTATCGGATTTAACACTCGTGTTGGAACCAATCGTTCCTTTGAAAATTCGAGTTTTCAAAAACTCGATTTTCTCTTTTATCTTTTATTTTGAAAAATACGGGTTCCGACTCGGGTTTTCATTCCCTTTCAGGTTAAGGGATAAACCTGAACTTCTCCTTCAGGATAAGGGATAATCCTGAAATACTGGCAATCATTCTCGCTTCAATTTCCAAATATCTTAGGAGCGTCAGTCTCTTCTTCAAAATCCAGTGCTTGTACTGGTACATCTTTGAAACCCAGTGCTCGTACTGGTGTGATTTTCAAAATCCAGTGCTCGTACTGGTGCATTTTCAAAACTCAGTGCTCGTGCTGGTATGTTTTTCAAAATCCAGGGCTCGTACTAGTATATTTTCAAAATCCAGTGCTCATACTGGTACATCTGGCGCTCGTGCTAGTGTCTGGCTGACTGATCAGTCGACTCCCCAGGTTCAGTCTTTACATTGACCAATCAAGTTTATAATCTCAATTTCAACCTTCGGGTTACCATTTTGTCAAAAATCAATTGTTTTTCTCTTGCGAAGGACCCTCTTTTGGGAGAGTTTAAGGGAGCTCGTTCCTTTCGCATGCAACCATCTTTCGTTCGCAAGAACCCTTTTCCAGGGAGAGTTTGAAGGGAATCATTTTCTTCACGGACAATTTGCAAAACAACAACCAACTTTACACAAAAGAACCCTTTTTCCAGATAGAGCTTCGACAGAAGCTCGTTTCTTCTTGTGGCCCCCATTTTTCTCATCTTTGGCCAATCCCTTAACAGAGGACCCTCTTCTAGGGAGAGCGTGAAGGACTCGTTCATCTGTGATACTTTTTCAACTTTGTTTTCGGCCGCCTTTTCATAAGAGAAGCCTAGAGATAGAGAGTTTTGACAAAAAATTAATTTCTCTTCAAAAGTTCTATTTTGCAAACACCTCCTCTTTGGGGAAGAGAGGAGTATTTCCAACTTCCCATTTAGGTAAGGGCTCAGCCTGAGTCTCTCTTTTTGGGGACAAAGAGAGGAGAATTTTGTCACAGACGTGTCGATTCGATATCAATCAATTACTTTCATTAAGGATTCCAAGAATATCTTGCCAATTTTCTATAAAAACCCATTATTGATCTCAAAGCTTTCATTGCACCAAGAATTTCCTCAAAATACCTTTAGTATTATTTCCAAAAGAGCAAGACTTTTGCGAAATAAGAACTGAATTCAAGTTTTTTTCCTGTTGGTCAACCAAGAGGATAAAGAAAAAAAATCTTCGATATGACCGGCAAAGGAAAAATTCAATGATGTTGAAAGGCCATAAGTGAATTAATATTGATCATAACTATGGCACATTCTTAAAGATCATTCTTCTGGCAGTAAGACAGTGGAAATATCTTGGGCAGTAAAAAGGACCTACCCAATCCATATATCCTCAGTCATTTAAGCTGCAATCAAATATCTTCAAAAGGGATCTCTCAATTGTCGTCAAGATGAAGACGAATATGCGAGCTAGACCCCCGGGGCCAAAGAAGATTTGGATCATCTCCGAGATGAAAGAGTTTGTGATGGATCCTTCCATGGAACGTTCACATCACTCCCAAAATGAAGGCAACTGCGATGAACCTCCCTACAAACCCTAAAAGATATTTGATTTTTGCTATCATCCAGAAATCTTGACCATTGAGCCAATATCATCAGCATAATTCCTGAGAAAGAAAAAGAAGGATCAGAGCATCTCCAAGATGAAGGAGTTGGTGACGTACCCTTCCCCGAAAAAGAGAGAAAAGTCACGACATCTTCAAAATTCTCCCCAAAAACCCAGGAAGCTCCATGATTCAAAAGAGTGCAAAAAAACATCATGGGAAAAGCCCCAGGATATCAAACTGCCCGAAACTGCCAGGAATCATCTTTATCTATGTGAAATTCTTTATCAATATTTTTTCACTCAATTGCTTTTATGAAGCTAAGAATATTTCCTCTCTTTTCATATTAAGGAAATTGATATCTGTTGAGAAACTCTATTTTGATGTCACATAATATGATACACTGTCATATTTGATTTTATATAATATGATAATATGCCTTCTTGAAAAATGTTATATTATGACTGGATATGTTTTGCCATATATCTAACGAGTATTTGATGAAAGGATATCTCACTCAAAAAGGATAGAGACCTCCTGTTCAAGTACAACTATGGTGCAATCATACTCCTTGAAGAAAAAGCTTGATGAGCCATGCATTCCTAAAGACCATCTAAAGAGATCGGCTACCTCAAGTTGAAGATTTTTTTCTTCTTTAGAGTCATATGTAACAGAACCTTCAGAAGCATGCATATTGCATATTACATAATCATTCATAAAATCTATTTCATAAAAGTATACGATAGTTTCAAAAAGCACCTTTTTGAAAACCAATAATTGTACCTTCTTACAAACCTTTATGGAAAAGGTATTTTGACATGATATAATTCATGATTTCAAAAAGCAATAATTGTACCTTCTATCATGTATAAGACAACTTAAAAAGAAATGATTTCAAATGGGTAGGAAAAAGACAAAACATGGAAATCGGCTACACAAAGAAAAAATATAATACTTGTTGAAAAGACTTTAGTTACCTTTTTTAAAGAAATGATTTCAAATGTGTAGGAAAAAGACAAAACATGGAAATCAGCTACACAAAGAAAAACAAATATAATACTTGGTGAAAAGACTTTAGTTACCTTTTTTCAAACCCATAGAATGTCGACTTACTTGAAGTCATCATTCTCTTTGTATAGCATTAAATACCTCCTGTAAGAAATCCTTGTTAATATCCATCTCAAGAATGTCGACTTGTTTAAAGTCTTCATTCTCTCTGTAGACATTGAAAAACACATCATAAAGAAAACTCTTGATATGGCTATGTATAAATAAATATCTCAAAGCATTTATTGTACTTACACTCATTTAAAGTAAAGAAGTACTTATGTATCACAAATCATTAATTAGGATAAAGACAAAACTACATGACAGCCTACAATCCAACGTTCAATGTACTATTGTAAGAAATAGACTTTTTACATAAAATATATATTACCTAAAATATTACAACGACTATTGTACCCTATATTTTACTTTTATGGAAAGAAGACTTTTTCGAAAACCCATAAATTTGGTTTTTGAAATGACATGACATTTCACATCTCAAAAAGACTACGATTTCAAATAAGTAACGACTACTTTTTTAAAGCTATATAAACACACTCAAATAAACTATTCTAACAAGGGGAATGGACATGTGAGCTTACAACGAGAAAAATTCCTATTCGATATTTGAAAGAGAGCCTAGAAAAAGAAAGAGAAAAGAAAGAGAAAAAGTCAAGAATAGCTCTTTGACAAAGAATATCTTCTGAGTGAAAAGAACAGAACATTCTCAGAATCCTTCATTCGTGCATTCATATCATTCTGAAGGTTCTATAGGAAGTATTGTAACTTTCTGTTATTCACTGTATTCCTTCTTTGTTGAAAGAAGTAAACCTCTGAGAAAGAGGGTGTTGCCCTTCTCTGTTGAGAGAAGAAGACCTCTGTGAAAGCGGGTGTTGTCCTTCTCTGTTGAGAGAAGAAGACCTCTGTGAAAGAGGGTGTGCCCCTTCTCTGTTGAGAGAAGAAGACCTCTGAGGAAGAGGGTGTTGTACTATTTATCCGGTGACTCGGATGTTATAGTGGAAAGCTCAAGTGGTTTGCTTGGGGACTGGATGTAGGTCAGGGTTTTGACCGAACCAGTATATATTCTGTGTTTATGTGTTATGCCTTTATTGCATCATATTTTTAATTTATCGATCTGTTTAGTAATTCCCTATTCACCCCCCCTCTAGTGGAATTTCAATATCTTCCTTGAAGAAACTCAACAACAACAAATTTGAATTTGATTCTTGATTCTACGGAGTTAGCCCAATTGGAATTAATACTCTAGGTAGAAAGAGGTGATATTTTCACACATAAGCACAATTCAATCATTCTGAATCAACTACAATTTTTGGCATCTTATTAACAATATTTTCTAGTTATCCCAACATGAAGTAAGAACTTGATGTTCATTTTGACGTATCCTGACGTCATCCCTCGCTAGGATTGAAAAGTCCTTTCCTTCCGTCGGATCTGAGCGCTCTCAGATCTGCACACTTTCCTGTGTTCCCCACTATTCCGCCATAGACAGTTTCCGCTCAGGATAAGGGTTAAACCTGAACTTTCTGCAAAAGATCTGTTATTGTCAAAAGCTATTTTAGTCTCAGCAATAAGGCACCCAAGATCAACCCTTTTTCAAGCTTTAGGGACCCCCATTTTCATCCTTTTGCAAACCCCTCTTGGACTTGTTGTGCGAAGTCTAGAGGTCTCATCACAGTTTCCTCTCTCCTCGAGGATTCTGTATCCATTCAGGCTAAGGATTAAACCTGTTACCTCGCTCCTCGAGGTATCACCCAAACCTTCTGCGAGAGGTCGTCTGTTTTTAAAAGCTGATTTAGTCTCAGCAATGAGGTGCCCAAGATCATCTTTTTTCCAAGCTTTAGGGAACCCCATTCCTTTTTCTCTTCTCGAAAACCCCTTCCAGATTTGTTCATCTAAATTCCGAAGGTCCCATCCTGGTTTCTTCATCTGAGGATTCCCTATGGTCGCCCCTTTCAGGTTAAGGGTTAAGCCTGGACCTCGCTCCACGAGGTATTTTCCGTTCAGGTTAGGGTTAAACTTGAATCTCGTTTCAACTAGATATCCTTCTAGTCCCACCACGGTTTCTTCATTTTTCGTGCGGTCCCCCACTCAGGTCAAGGGTTAAACCTGAATCTTGTTTCAACTAGATGTCCTTCTAGTCCCACCACAGTTTCTTCATTTTTCGTGTGGTCCCCCACTCAGGTCAAGGGTTAAACCTAAATCTTGTTTCGATGATATATTTCTTTCGGTCCCATCACGGTTTCTTCGTTCGAGGATTCCGTATGGTCATCCCTTTCAAGTTAAGGGTTAAGCCTGAACCTCGCTCCACAAGGTATCTTCCGTTTAGGTTTGGGTTAAACCTGAGCCTCGTTTCGACAAGGCAATCCTCCCTAGTCTCATCATGGTTTTCCCCACAAAGGAAATTCATACCTTTCATATCCATCCAGGAAAGGATTATACTCGAGCTTCACCTCACGAGGCATTTTCCTCAAAAATGTCTCATCGAGGTCCGCTTATATTCCTTTCCTCATCCAAATTATCTGGATATATCTTTGTCCCATCCAGGTTAAGGGTTAAACCTGACTCGTTACAAAAAGTTGATCTTGTCTCACCCATAAGACTTGATCAAAATTCTGATTTTCCACCATTTCAGGACTTTCACCCAAAAGTCCCATCACGATTTCCTCATTTCCATCATTCAGTCATATCATTTTCGAGGATTTTTTCCCCCCAAAACCATTCAGGATAAGGTATTAAGCCTGAAAAACCATGTCTTTTAAATAAATTCTCCCACACTCAGTTCAAAACTGCTGACTGGGGCATTTTTCAAAATTTGGAGTGTTTTCTTTGCCACTAAGCTCGACTTTCAACCGGCTTAGTAGCAAAGAGGGGCATCTGTGAACACCCCAATTTTTTCAAAATCTTGTAAATATTCCCTTTTTGCCCCTGACCCTCATTTTCTGAGTAAACTGAGTCATTTTAAAACAAAAATCCAGTTTATTTCTCGGATTTACTGGAATCAAATCCATTTTCTTCATCTGACTCAATTTTGGATTCGGATCCAGTGTTTAAAATACAAATTTGAGCTTCGTTATCCAATTTTTAAACCAAATTCTCAAAATTACCAAAATCACTTTTGAAAGGCTCAGACAGTCGATCCGGTGTCTGTTTGGATTCATTGCTCTATATTTCTCAATTCGAGGTTTAAAACTCGAAAATTTTCTCAAATCCTGAATTCAACCCCACTTTCTGAAGAATTTTTCAGAGAATAGCCTTGAATTCTCGAAAAACTTTCCTTTTGTAAATATTTTCAATTTTGCAAAAATGTGTCAAAAATCCTTTGTTTCTCGTAAATTTTAGAGTTTTATTGTCAAAAATACAAAAAATGCGAAAAACACCAAGAAAAACAACAAAAAATTCAAAAAAATCGAAAAATATACAAAAAATATGTAGTTTAAACTCTTTGAAGCTTGTTTTGCTAAAAAACTCTTTTGAAAACCATTTTATGAAAATAACATTTTTTTCATGGATCCTCTTTTTGGAAAAAGAGAAATTTGCAACGGCCTCTGGATCTTCCCCCGTTCACAACCTCTCTCTCTCTCGCGCGCGCTCCCTCCCTCTCATGGCCATCACCCTCTCTTGTGCTCGAACCTTCCATCTATCTACCTTCATCCACCCTCCATCACCAACGGTCTCTCCCTCTCGAGATCGATCTCCATAGCCAGCCATCGATCCTTAACAACCTCTCCCTCTTCTCGATAGTTCTTCTCTTGCTATATAAACCGGCATCAAGAAGAAGGGGGGGCATCGATTACATCCGCTTCACCCCTCCAGAATCACGATCTCTATCACTCTCTCTTGCATCGGGTTTTCACCTCTCCATAGTCTACTTGCCCATCGCTATTCTATGCTCTCCCGACCTTCTTCTTCATTTGGCCTAAAAGGAGTTCCACAGTCAAGCTCCCCTTTCATCCAGAACCCCTGCAGAGCTACAGGTGAGTAAACGATTCTCCATTCTTTCTTTCTGCAAAGTTTCTTCCCTCTTTATCGCATTTTTTTTTTGTTTTCTTTTATTGCTCAGACTTTACCTTTTGGTTTCCTCTTCTTTCTCACAAAGCCTCAAGGGTGGGATCGACCTGCGTATGGCAGAATCAACCCACCTATAGGCAATATTAATGGGATTTTTTTATCCCAACATTTTTTTTCTCTCTTCTTCTTCTTTCTCTTTGTATCCTTTTTATTAATTGCATTTTGTTTCTGCTTTGACCGATCTAATCGGCCTCCCTCAGCCATCAGTATAACCTTGGTTTTAGTTTGGATCCAATCGACTGAGAGATCTATCTATGTTTTACCTTTGGAATGGCCTCCTCAATGATGCCTGGTCTGGTCCAGTCTCGGATCAGATTCATTTTTACAGAAGTCATTAGTCGATTTCATGTTTCCCCTGTGAAATACAGTCATCTTATTTATCAAGTTTTCATGTTTTTTCAAGTTCATTCGATGCAAAGCACCTTGTATCATCTGTCGCCCACCCGGCATATATTATTTTTCGTTATTGAGTTTTATTGCCCATAGTTATTTTTGATCCATTACTTTAATATGTTTCATCAATAGATTTTGCTTATTTACTCTGTTTATTATAGTTTTCTCATTGGGGTGCGGTTCTTTCATTTCGTTTTGTTTGTTTCCCATTCGTTTGGATTGTTTGTCACAAAGACATTCAGAATAGGTTTGAGTCTGTTTGTGTTTCACCACGCATTGGTTATATTCTTGCAAAGATACAATCCCATCGCCCCTTATGGTGTCGATTCTAGAACCTATTAGTGCCAATGCCTAACGAGAACGAGAGGAAAGTTTGTTTCTGCAAACAAGCACCTCTGTGTACACTATTACCTGCAATTCGACAATTCAAGCCTGCTGGGCTATATTGGAATTCCAGATTTATTCAAGGTCAAGCCATCAATGTTCTCAAATGATGAAGCTGGTGTGTTGCAGTGATTGGTCCATGCTTAATTTGTATCAGCAGTAACCTGGTCCTGAATTGGGAATGAAAATTCTCCTTCTCAATGATGAATATCACTTCATTGCTCTCATAATGTGGCTTTAAAACCCACAGATGAAGGCACTAACTTTAGCATCTAAATTTGAAGCTAGATTCGTGGGTTCTCGATGGGTTTGCATGATCTTATTTCTACAACTTATGACTCCATGAATAGGCTACAGAAAGCCTTTGGTTTAGGAAGCATCGAAGGAAAGGTAGGTGGCAGAGGTGCTCAGCTGGTGACACGCCTGATTGTTTGGCACCTGAAGTATTCCTTGGCTCTGGGTGTAGCGCCGCTGCAAAGATTGGAACTCAACCACCAGATGAAGTTCATGGTGCATTGTTTCTAGAAGGGCATAAGCAACATTAATAGGACTTGGCTTTTGATCTCTCCCTTGCTGCATTGTTGGGCGATAACATCTATAACTTCAGAGAGTTTCTTTCACATCCAATTGTAAGATAAATTGAACAATTTTTTTTTCTTTTTATTTACCTATTAGTGGTCTTGCTTCAATGGTAGCTCATTTCCTGTATTCTGTTTGGATCATGGAAACTCAGTTTGAACACGTGTAAAATAATTGTCTGGATTAGGTATCATTAGATGATTGTGGCTATCCTAGCCGGCTCATTGGATCCTGCAACCTGCTAATTGCATGTTTGTGATTAAATGATTTTGCACACAGTTGTTGTATGTATCTGCATGGTAATCCTTATGTTTCTATGCGCTGCGTCTTTTGATCACATTGAATGTGGCTTTTCCTTTTTAGTTATTTTTTTTAAGCAATAAATAGTTTACTTTATAGCTAATTGTTTTGCCATTATTGTTGAGAAGTGTTTCTTAACATTCCTTCATATTTATAAATGTCATTCAATGAGAGCTGTTATGAAAGTTGAGTCTATCTTTTTGTGGTCCTAGGGTTCATTTTTTAGTGGTCCAATACCTGTAGTATTGTTAGCTTTGATAGGTTTGGTGTTTTCCTGGCACATTTTGTTTTCTTCTAAAATACTACTGCAGATAACTCTCATTTGGTGGATAATTTTGGATGTTATTTGAATTGCTGGAAATGTTGGAATAGTTACTGTATCAGTCAGTACCTGTAACTTTCATCATCACCAACATTGTTATATGGATGATCACCACCATATTCAATATTTGAAGTTGCCAAACTCTTAGTTTAAATGCCCTAGTTCTTAATTGAACAACTACTTGTATGTTAATCTGATTTGAGAGCAATGTGTACTTTGTAATTTTTCCTACTGGAAACAACGACCATTTTCTAAACCTACTACTGCTAAGTGTTTCTTTTTTCTTTTTTTTTATTTTTTTTTCTTTTTTTTTCCTTTTTCTAGGTAATGTTGTCTCTTAATGTCTCTAGTATCTTCATTTATATTTGATTTCCTATTATTGTAAATATTGATAACAAGATGAACATCTTAGCAGAAACCTTTGGACTGTGTACAACTGGATTTGATTGCTTCTGAAATCTGCATGCACTTTTTAAAATTGTTAGTTATAACAAATACATGTTATTGTTGAATTCTGATTGTGTTATCAAAACTCATGGAATTCGCCACTGAATTAGTGGGAAAAACTAACCTTCCAATTTTTATTTGAGGGTAAGCCTATGAAAACATGACACATTTTGCTGATATATTGTTAGACTAATTAGCTTTTCATCTTCCAATTCACCTTGCATATAAGATACCTGATCGTCTCAGCCACCAATTTGTTGAAGCGATGCAAACAATGTTCATAAAAAGGTTTTTGTTTCTTTTGTTTAAGGGTCTCTCTAGTCATTTAGTTACTCTAGTAGTCATGTTTGCTTACTCTGCAATTTTGTAAATTTCTCCTGAAATTTTATCTTCAGTTGTATCTGCTGATGGAACAAATCTCAGCCTTGGAAAGCACATTCTTAGACTGTTTGATAAGGAGTTATTGTTTCTGGTTTCTTTCCTGTTAACAAGACTATCGAAGTTGTTTGTTGTTGATGGAACAAATCACATCCTTGGAAAGCACATTCTTAGACTGTTTGATAAGGAGTTATTGTTCCAAGTTTCTTTCCCGTTAACAAGATTGTCATAGTTGTTTGTTTGGTCCACAAAAGTTGTCGTTGGCTTCCTCCCTGATGCTGTTTGTGCTTGAGTGGATCCTTGGTGACATTATAGAGTACTTGTTGTAACATCTTTTCTAGTAGATGATGTTTCCTTGGCTGTGCATTGAATGTGATAGTTAGAGTGGTAGAGTTGCACTATCTTTAAACAAGGGATCTTGGGGTCATATCCAACTGCCACCCATCTTCAATTTCACATTTTCCAGCAGCAACTACCCTTACATTCCTTGCACTTGCATGATATCATATCTCTTTTTGAATATATGGTGCACTGATAATCTCATCATACATTTTCCATTGGTCATGTATATATGTGTTTTTATGCATCTGTTGGATAGCTGTATTGCAATATACATGTATCCTAAAATGTATATCCCCTCTTTAGTATAACCATTCATATACCTATATCCTCTTTCATCGGTGTATATATATATATGTACCCCTATATATGCATGAGCCTCTTGTCAGCTGCGTTGAAGATTCGATGTAATGTTGTGAAAATTTCCTCTTATATGCATCTTTTGTCTTATGATAACTTGATTTTTGCAAGAATCATGCAGGGAAGGCTGCTTTCTTTATAATTCAAGAGTTGTAATTTTAAATTTCAAATTCAGAATTGTAATAGTTAGAAATTAATGAGAATATTTGCATTCCCTACATTAGAATAGAATGAATGAGCATGCATATTTTTTCCAGAATTGCTTGTTTCATGTCATTTTTCTATTTTATTTCAAAATTTCACGAATGGGGAAACGAATGGCACGTGCACCATTCTAATAGGAGGTGATTAATCCTAAGCAAATGACCCACATTGATGGCCATAGTCAAAATATGGACAATGCTTTGGATTTTCATCTTTTATGGAATAACATCGGATCCACACTGGATCTCCTTCAAAAATCATCATATTTTCAAATATTTTCTTCCTTTATTAAAGTTTAATTTAAAATTAACTCAAAATATATATCAATGGCCATAGTCAGGATATATTGAGGGTTAATTTCATTTTAAACTCTACCAAGGCACCGAAAATGTGTTTTATTCTTCACTTGAATTTAAATATGATTATTATATAATACATCTTATGACCATAGTCAGAGATGTATTATATCTTCAATCTTATTTCAATTCATTTAAAGAATGAAATATGCTTTTCAAATTCAATTTCAAAATTCTTCAACTCATTTCATCATTTAGGACAAAATTATATCATATTTTCAAAAATTCTTTTATTTCAAAATTCAAGTGATTTTTTTCAAGTATCTTCTTCACTTCTCAAATCAATCTTCAAATTTCTATTTCAATTCAATTCTATCTCATTTCAAGATTCAAAATTCAATTTCAAAATCCAATTTGACTTTGAAATTTTAAATTCATTTTTTCAAAATTTCATCTCCAATTCAAATTGAATTTCAAAGTTCAATTCAACTTTGGAATTCCAAATTCATTTTTAAGATTCAATTTCAAATTAAATTCAACATCTCAGATCAAATTTCAAAGTTCAATTTAAAACTTTGAAATTTCTGATTCATCTTCTGATTTCAAAAATTCAAGCTTTAAACCAAGTTCATCCTTTATTTTTTAAGTCTTGATTCTCAAATTCAAAATCAAAGTTTTGAGATTGATTTTGAATCTCAAAACTAGATTTTTTTTCTAAGTTTTAAATTCAATTTGGGTTTTCAAAACCCAGATCCATCTTCAAAAGTCTCATTTGGACTTTTAAAATCTAATTCTAGATTTAGAACCCAATTCTATTTAGGATTTCAGATTTTGAATCCAAATCTCATCTTGGATCTCAGACTTCGGATCCAAATTCCATTTAGGATTCCAGATTTCGGATCCAACTCCATCTTGGATCTCATACTTTGGATCCAATTCCATTTAGGATTCCAGATTCCGGATTCCAGATCCAGTTCCATTCCCAATTCCATATTTCAAAACCAATTCCATTTTCAGATCCCATCTGGACTTCTTAAATCCAATTCTATTTTCAAGTTCCATTTTGGATTTCTTAAATCTGAAATTCCATCTTGATTTCAAACTTTAAATCTGAAATTCAATTCCATTTCAAATTTCATCTCTACTTCGAAATCCAGACTCCAAAATTTGAATTCAAAGTCCATCTTGACTTTGAAACTTCATTTTTTCTATCTCAGCTTCAAAATTCCCCTTTTCTTCATTCTTTTTAAATCAAGACTTACTTTTCCAAATCTGATTCTATCAAAACTTAGAACTTCAAATATCTTTCCAAGATCTATTTCAAAGTTCTAAGTTAGATTCAACTTCCAAAAACCATTTCTTCACTCCATTATCAAGTTCATCTCAGAAACACTTGGAAATTTCCAAATCATTTTTTCAAAAAAGCATACATCTTCTTTGTACATCTTAGACTTAGAATAAATTCTTAGATAATATTTAGGCAAAGCAAAAGGCATTTATTCGATCCTTGGTTCAATTACCCCTGGTAAAGGCGCCAGGAATGGTCGAACCTCGTACCGACAAGTGAATCCCGTCTCTCCATTTTTCCACAAATTTTTAAAACAGAGGTGAGTGATTTTCAAAACATTTCTTTGGTCAAATAAGACCTTTCAAAAGGGTTCCTCTCTCTTCTTCCTTTTCTCATTCTCTTTTCTCTTCTATCTTTTTCCCTTTAAAAGGGAAATAGAGGCTAGAAAGGAAAAAGAGAAAGAAAAAGAAGAACGAGAGGAAAAATTTTGCATGATCACACCATCCTCTGATTTCCCTTCTGTGAATCACTTCCTCTCCTGCTCTTCCTCTTTCCTCCTGATTTCCTCTGCTCTTCCTCGAATTGGACGAAGGAGATCGAACTTCCAGTGGTCGCTACAGTTCCTGCAAGCAAGAGGACTTCTTCCAGTTCCATTTAAGGGCCATCACCTCTCCTCCCTTGGTTGGAATCCCTGCAGAAACCAGTGAAGGAAAAACCAATAGACTTTCCCTCCGGGTTCGCTTGAAGGAAAGATCGACTTCCTCCTTCCAGATCTCTACCACCATCCGGTAAGTCTCCTTTTATTTTCCTTCCCTCTTAGTTATTCTTGATTTTCCTCTTCATTCCTTTTGATTCCTTTTGCTTGATCGATTCATTAGAGCACCACCGTGACATCAGTTTTGCATACAACAAACACTGATCCATGCTCATTGTGCCATATTAAAAGGGAATCCTCAGATCCCGACAATTTTTATTTCTATGTTATAATTTTTTTTTTTTATGTTCTGTTCATTTTTATGGTTGAACTTCATTGCATTTAATCACTTACTGTTGTTACAACAATGAAGTCGTACATGATACTTCAAGTACAAGGTTTTGATGATGAGCAAAGTAAAATCAACTGCATTTCAGCTAAGGCAATGAAGAAATTAAAGAATTCGATGAAGAATCTTTGAAGACTAGTGTGCAAATGATGAATTCATTAAAAGTCTTAGATTCTTGTAAGAGCCTTATTTAGAGTGCATATTTAGGTTGCATTTTACCTAAAAAGTCTTTAGAAAATCTTTTCTAAAAGAACCCTTCATGAAAATCTTTTTAGAAAACTCTTTTCTTAAATTTTCGTGTTTATTAGTCGACTAATAGACTCACCAGTCGACTAATCCTTTCGCACCATATTTTCTAAAAAGTCATTTTTGTCAAATTAGTCGGCCGAAGGTTTTATCAATCGACTGGATAGAATGCCTATTTTCTGGAAAATTTAGCAGCAGTCGACTAATGACTTTATCAGTCGATTGGACAAAACATGTGTTTTATGGAAATTTAGCAGCAGTCGACTAATGCTTTTATCAGTCGACCAGACAGAATGTATGCCTTTCAGAAGATTTTAGCAGCAGTCGACTGAAAGGTTTTTCAGTCTACTGATGATATTATCAGTCGACTAATTTTATCTCTAGTTGACTAAGTTTCAAAAGTTCAGATTTTCAAACGGCTCGATTAACAGATCAGTCGACCAACGATAACTGTCAGTCTACTAATAACTAACTATTAGTCGACTAACTACTGTTCCAGTCGACTAATTTTGCCATTTTTTTCTTGAAACTTCAAAAAGGCATGTCTTTTTATTTTTCAAACATTTTGATCATTCAAAATAGACTGTTTTGACAACCTTTCATACCCTCAACGTATGGAAACTTTCAACTATAAATATGAGTGTATTTTACACTCAAAAGCACTTCAATTCAATCAATTTGAATCTATTACTCTTTGCTTTTCACTCATATTCATTTTCTCACTCACTTGATATTTTCACTTCAGTTTTTCACTCAAATTCTTTTGAGAAATAGTGAATTTGTGAGTAGAGTATTCCAACAACCTTAAAAGCCAATTACATCTCATTTACATTCTTAAGAAGGGCTCATAGGTTGTATTGTAAGTTGTTACTTATTTACTGTAAAAGGAAGGACTCTGTTATCATCGCAAAATTTTCCCGTCTTCCCTTCCTTGCGGAAGAGAGAGAGGAAAATGCTTTCGCGATTCAAACTTGACCAGATTTTGGAAATTGTTTTGAAATACTCACCTCCGTTTTGAAAATTGCGGGAAAATCCATGGGATGGGGCTCGACCTGTCGGTACGAGGTTCGACCGTTCCTGCCGCCTTTAACAGGGGTAATCGAACCAAGGACCAAAATTGTGCTTGACTTAGTGAAATTATCGAAATTGTGTTCTATCCTAAATGCACAGAGAATTCAGGCATGTGCTATGAGATTTGGTAAAATATAAGTTGGAAAACTATGATGTATGCTTAGAAAATATTTGGAGTTGAAAAGCATTTCTCAGGGAAAAAGATGGAAATCAATTTCTTAGAAAACTCAGACGAAGAAGATTTGAAATCTCGAGAAAGTTTGTAAAGATTTGGAAAATCATGAAGAAATGAGAATCTAGAGAAGATGAAAAGAATTCTTGAGAAAAGATGAACATTTGAAAAGGAAAACACTTCTCAGGAAAATTCGGACTTTCAGAATTTTCTTAGGAAGATGATTGAAAATTTATAGGAAAACTCGTTGAAGAAGAGAAAATTGAAACTTGGGAAATTAAAATCCTGGGAATCTTAGCCTTGAAACCCTTGAAAATTGATTTTTGATTCTTGAGAAAGGTTGGGAAACTCTTTTTGAATAACATCTTCCAGGGAAAATCAAGGGAAAACTTTGATTTTGGAAATCCAACTTCAGAAATTTTAGAAGTTTCTTGAGAAACTGATTTCCATGGAAAACTATGAAAAACTTGCCTTGGAAAAACCGATTTTGAAACATTTTCAAAATTTCTTGGAAAATCGATTTGGGAAAGAAATTTTCTCAAGAAAATCATGAGAAAACCAATGATTTCATGATGCAAATGATATGAGTGAATGAATGCACTTTGAAAAGATTTCTGAAAAATTTGTTGGAAAAATGTGGATTAAGCCAAAATAAATTCTTCACATATTCTGACTGTGGCCATGAATATGTTCAGAGTTTACTTGAGTTAATTCACAAGATTTTGAAAAATTGGAAATATGATGTGCATTTTTTTTAAAATAGCCTAAGAGTGTAGGCTCAATGTGACTGGGAGAAAGATGATGGATCTGGGTCTCGTCCATATTCTGACTAGGGCCGTAAATATGGATTCCACCGAGTTCATCAACTCTCTAAGAGTTGGTGCTCGTGCCATTCGTGTTCATCCATAGTGAATTTTGAAAATTGAGATATATGCATCATAGAATCAGGATATTACTGAAATCAAACTATATGAGATGCAGCCTAATCTAAGCAGTAAAAAGCAAATATTATTCCAAGTTTGATTGTTACATCTCTGACATAAGTCAAAATAAAGGAAATAAAAAAAAATACATAATGTAAAGAATTAGCATCCCCCAGATCTTCCAGCAAAATGAGAATTAGTACAAGATAACCAAGGAAATGGATATATATACTATGTATAACGAAGATATACATGTATATATATAAATACTTGAATTTATGATAAATGATATGGGATATTGAAGATGTATTTACAAAAAGAAGAGAAAAGGAAAAGAAAAATATATGTGATAACAAGAGTACATGAAGGGATCTATATATATATATACAAGTATATATGTATATATATACATATATATATATACATATATACATATACATATAGGTAGATATACATATATACATAGATATATATACACCTATAATGAGAAAATATACATATTAATAGAAATTCTATATAATGGGTAAAATCAGAAAATACATGTATATACAGTTTCTGTAAGTGAATTTACACAGCCATATTTCCCAAATTACAAGATAATTTTCGATAAAAATGGGTATGGAGCTTCCCTATATATCAATAACCAAACATGAAAAAGATGGTATATAGATCATGAATGGATATGGATATATCCATTCATGAAGGTGGCTGTTTATCAAGACTGGGTATCTACAGCAGAAAAGATGAATCTAACATATACAATGTAGTGGAAGGAACATGGGTGGCCGATGGAACGGTCATTGAATATGAAGCTCATCATATTAATGTACAAAAATTTTCAAATATGTATAGAAAGCGGGGATCATATTCAGGGGACATTGAGCTTATTCACAGATGCAGGGCATGTATGCCATGTTATATTGATAAAAAAAATGGGTGCACAGGAGTTGAACTAATGACCTAAATATGCTAAATGGCTTGCCAAAAAAAAAAAAAAATAAGCTCTTACATCACAAGCCCACAAATTAATCTTACCTGAACCATATCACATCATGCACAAGTGAAATCTGCTAAATTGGTCAACAAACTGTTATAAAGGGTTTTGCAAAACATCATAGGTGGCTGCTACAATAATCAGAAGATGTAGAAAAAAATGAATTTGCAGTCATAACACAGTGAGATATTTAGCATACATACATAACTTGCAGGGGCTACGCATCAGTTTACTATAACTATGCTATACACAGTAACATAGATACAGGTGATAGTGTTGTGCTTAGTGTAAGGTACCTAAGTATAATTGAGGTAATAGCAGAGTGTACAGGGGGAATCACTACATTGTTAGCACCTAAGTGCCAGCCGTGAAGACGTAAGAGGAAGAAACAAATTGCTGCTAATTCGTGAAAGTTTCAAAACCTGAGTAAATGCATAAAAAGAGTACCTTTGTGCGATCAACGAATACCATAGAAGTCTCTACAGGTAAAGAAGAAAAGAAAAAAAAAATAGATGAAAAACAAATATAGGGTGATTGAAAACACCGACCATGGCCGTGTTTGTCTGCAAGGTATTAAGTGCCAAGACATGATATTTTGAAGCTGATTTTGCACGTCCAAGTGGACTGCATGATGTTGCTTATGCCATACTGAACAGACCGACTCAAGAAGCACCGATTTAATATGGTATGTGTACTTAAGAAAGGCAAACCAAAGTGTGTGGCTCTGGACTATCCGACACCAGAATTCCTGGAAAACAAGGAACGTAATGACACTGACGATGAACTAGTGTTGGGCCATGCTTTTACCATGAGTTCCTCTTTGGTTTAATACCTTTCAAAACTGAGAGCCAAACGGATGCTATCAAGCCAGATCAGTTGCTTATGCTCTCTTGTGAAGCAGCTTTCAACATTGTTACTTAGATAAAAAAAAACTGAAGATATTTTCCTCACAGAATTACCAAAGCTAATATGAATTTTCTTTCCATTTCATCTTTTGAACTTCTTAATAAGAAGTAAATCATAAATGCCACACCTCTGGTCATGGATGTAGTGGGCATATCTGAACATATATGAGCCCATTCATGCTGCCAGAATCCCAAGGAGCGACCAACATATAGAGGGTGGGAGACATAAAACATAGGAAGCTGGAATCAAATGGAATATCAGAACTTAAACAGGTCCTCATTACATACATCAGCATCAGCACATTGTGAGATTTCAGATCTATGTTAACATTCGGATACATTCAACAGTGCGCAACAAATCATAAAACGCTCAGCTCTTTCCCATTTTGAGACATACAAAACACACGAAATTTTCTAATAAAAAAAAATGTAAAACCATGAAACAGAAGGCTATATGGACTTAAACATGGTTGACGCAGGGGAATATAAGGAATAATACACTAAGTTTAAATGTGGTGCTCTGGTTAAGAGCACACTTTTCTATAGGATGAGCCTTATCGGCCATCACTGTATCCTTCAATCTACAGACACCTTCGGCAAAAAAAAAAAAAAATCACCTGACATGTAAAAGGGGTTTGTAACCAAATTTTAAACAAGAAAACCATGAGAAAATTGTCATAACACCTAAAACCTCAAATATTGCATTTTGCAACGGACTGAAGGGTGGAAAACTTTGATAAAACGATCCTTTTTAATGATAAAGCATAGGCGTATGACAGTATGAGTGAGATAAACATAAGAACATTATGAATTGAAGTAAAAAAGAAAAATTATTTGGAATTGTTCATAACGTTGGATCAAATCACACGAAAATTTTAGAGAAAGAAAAAAAATGAAAGAAAACAGTCATCTGGTGAAATTCGGACTGAGTTGAAAATATCATTGAACGATATCCTCAACTCTTGATACCTCAGACAACCAGAATGCAAAATACGTCAATTGCTGAAGCGAATTTGCAGGAAAATGTGATATAAATAAGATTTCTACTTTATGCAAAAACGGGTGTATAAGGTCTTTACCTTGAATTCAGCCGAGTCGACAAGGTCCCTTCCTGTTGAAGATTCTCCAGAGGATCACATATATCGACTAAAGCTTATGAAGGCCAGCTGCTGGAGATATTGAACCCTTTGCAAAAATGATGGAAAACAGAAGGGAGTCGATCGTGATGCTGAGAGGAAGTGAAAGCTATGGGTCTCCCCTTTTGCTCCTACTGGCTGATGGGAGGGCTCGAAATGGATTTCGCCTTTTGCTCAGCAAGGGGGAAAAGAGAAATCGCTGATGGCCTCAGGTTCTGATAGCCGAGAGGGGAAGCCGTGAAGAAAGGGGCGATGAAGAGTTAGGGGAATATTCAAAAAGGTTCCTTTCTTCGAGTGGCCTAAGCTTGCCTTTTAAAAGAATCATCCGCCCTTTCAGCCAAAAGCTCGGGCCCTTTGTGAAAGGTTTTGATAAGCTTAAAAAAAAACTAACTTTTGAAAATTTTCAAAAATGTCACCGTTTGGGAGGGGGGCGGCTCCTTTTCTCCAGAAGAAAATTTAAAATGCTTAGGAAAAAAAATGGAAATTTTGGTAGGGTTTCACGGTGGCTCCATTTGGGGTTAAAAAAATGAACCGAAAGTAAAAATTTATTTTTTAAGGTGGTGTCACCTCTACTAAAAATTTATTTCTTCTTGGCAAAGAGTCTTAGTGGGGTGCCACCTACGTGGGCCCACTAATTATTTTATTAAATTGAGTTAAAAACAAGGTTTTGTAAATCAGTGCCACTTTCGAATGGGCACTATTTTGGCAATAAGGGAAAATTTTGAGAATTTGAGTGTGACACCACCTCGAGGCAGGTCCCACGTCCTTTATTTGAAATAAGAGCCAAATGAGATATTTTAGAATTTTCACAATAATAGGCTAGTTTAGAAAGCACAAAGTGGATTGTGGTTTGATTTCAAAACTTTGGAAAATTTGGTTTTTCAGGGCAAAATTTTGAAAGAAGTAGGAAAATTTGGAGCCTTTTGTAGAAGTTTAGGATCTTATGAATTTTGAAATTGTGTCCCCCTCTTTTCAACTGGCAAAATTTTGAAATATTAAAACCATCCAGATTGTTTTCTTAAGAAAACTTTTCGTAATTCGGGGTCCTGGGGGTAAAATGGGAAGAATTGATAATTTTGAAAACCCAGGGTTTTAAAATTAATTTTGAAATATTTGAAACCCAAATCTGGATTGACATTTTTGAAAATCAGGAGTTCTGGATCTCAAATAGACATGTTGCGAAGTGAAATGATAAGAAATGTTCATGTAATGCTATGTGAAGACATGTTCTACAAAATTGTCACTCTGAATTTGAATTTGAAAATTCTGACCTCTGTTTAAGCATGAGATTTTGAAGATTTGTAGTTTAAAGATGTCTCTGAGTCTAAATAGAGAAGTTTTGAGACTCAAGAATGAAATTTTAGACTTTCTGCAAGGTTCTATTTCAGAAAATGACCATTTTGCCTTTCATTAGTTTCGGGGAACCGAAATGTGATGATCGATGGATATATCAGGAAGGTGAGTGAAAATTTGGGGTGTTTACAGACTCCTTGGTTTAAAGGAGTTGTTTGCTTTCAATAGGGTTGTTACTGAAAGTGGCACCAGATTTGGTTTGTATGATCTTGTAGTTACACAAGGTTGATAGTAGAAATCTCAAGCGGGTTTTGCTTGGGGACTGGATGTAGGTCGGGAAAGACCGAACCAGGATAAATTATTGTGTTCTTTGTGTGTTTGCTTTTCAAATTGCAAAATTCGTCAATATTCCCGAGACATTTTTTAAAAGCACTATTCACCCCCTCCCCTCTAGTGCTCGTTGCCTTGATCCTACTGCACTTTCATTTGGTATCAGAGCAGGTTTGCTATTATTTTGATTTGATCATCTAGCATGACAACTACAACATCTCAGTACAAAGAAGGATGCTGCTCTGTTCATCCTCCTCTCTTCGACGGAACAAACTATGGATACTGGAAAGTGAGAATGACAATATTCTTACAATCCATGGATCTCGAAATTTGGAGATTCGTTTCAGAAAAGTACCAATTGCCATCAACTGATTTCAGTCAATGGACCGATGAAGAAAAGAAGATTGCTTCACTTAATGCTAAGGCAATGAATGCATTGTATTGTGTCGTTAACAAGGTAGAGTTCAATCACATCTCTCAATGCTCTACAGCAAATGGAATCTGGCATACTCTTTTCGTGACTCACGAAGGTACGTCAAAGGTAAAGGAATCTAAAATTGGCTCTTTGGTTAATAAATTTGAATTGTTTAAAATGAAGCAAAATGAATCTATATCGGACATGGTAACAAGAATGACCGATATAACTAACACTCTGAAATCCCTTGAAAAAGAATATTCACAAGTGGATTTATTCAGAAAGATCCTAAGGTGTTTAACTCCTGAATGGGAGAGAAAAACCACAACTATTGAAGAGGCAAATGATCTAAACACTCTCACTCTTGAAGATTTGGTTGGTAACCTAATGGCATATGAAGTCCAACTTCAAGACAGACAAGAAAAAGAACCCAAGAAGAAATCTCTTGCTTTTAAGGCTACTTCTGACTCTGAAAATTCAGAAGAAGATGAAGATGAAGATATTGCTCTCATTACAAGGCAATTCAGAAGATTCATCAAAAAGGTAAGATTTCAAAGAAAGGTAAAGAAAGCGGATTCTTCCAATCCCAATGAAGTCAAGTGCTTTAACTGCAAAAAGGCAGGACATATCAAGAAAAATTGTCCTCTTCTCAAAATCAAGCCCAAGGACCAATTCAAGAAGAAAAAAGCATTTCAAGCATGTTGGGATGATAGTGACTCCTCTTCCGATGAAGAATCAATATGTGTTTTGTAGCACAAGAAGATTCGGTAAGTCAATTTGAATATGATGATTTATTAGAAGCATTTAATGATTTATATGCTAAATTTAAGAGTCTAAGTTCTAAAAACAAAGAGTTAAAAACTGAAAATTCAACTCTTGACTCTCAAAACAAAGTGTTACTTCAAGAGATAGAAGATCTCAAGAAGGAAAACTCTTGCCAAGCATTTGAGATAAAAGAAATTGGAATTAGAACCAATCTCTTACAAAAAGAAATAACTAGTCTAAAAGAAAAATCAAATGATCTTCTTTCTATAGTGACCAAATTCACAAATGGTCAAGAGAATCTAGAAAGACTTCTTGGTTCTCAAAGATGTTTGGTTAATAAAACCGGATTGGGATATAGCTTCTTTGATACTCAAAATAGACCAAACTATGTTGTGAAAAATCAAAGACAATATTCTTAACCATTTGTTCAAAGAACTAAAAGTTCTAATAGAAATGCATCTAATCATAAAACTTATAATGCTTATAAGCCTAGACATGATTATTCTAGAAATGCTAAATCTTTTTATAAAAAAAATATTTATTATCAAAGGAAACCAAAATCCAAATGGATATGGGTTCCTAAGACTAACTCTCATGGACCCAAAAATATAAAGGGGTCAAATGCTTTGTCTTCTAATTTTGTTGTAGGTACACAAAATAAGGAGCAAATGGATATTAGACAGTGGTTGTTCCAAACATATGACTCGAAGGCCGGAGTTATTTTCCACCCTCCAAAATAAGGATGGAGGAACCGTCACCTTTGGTGACAATAACAAGGGAAAAGTAATAGGTATTGGTAATATTGGTTATCCAAAATTTCCCTTGATAGAAAATATTCTTTTAGTAGATGGTTTAATGCATAATTTATTATCTATTAGTCAATTATGTGATAAAGGTTTTCATGTTTCTTTTGAACATGATTTATGCTTAATTTCTGATTTTCAATCTAAAAAGATCATTTTTAAAGGTAAAAGAAGGAACAATGTGTATGAACTTTATCTAGATGAGTTACCCACTTTTAATGAAAAATGTCTTATTGTTTCAAATGAAATTCAATGGTTATGGCACAAGAGACTTTGAATGTTAACTTTAAAATTATTTCAAACTTATCCAAGAATGATCTTGTAAGAGGCCTACCTAGAATACCATATAAGAAAGATCACTTATGTGATGCTTGCCAAAGGGGTAAACAAATCAAGAGTTCTTTTAAAGCAAAAGATATAGTTTCAACAAAACGTCCTCTTGAACTTTTACATTTAGATCTATTTGGACCATCTAGAATTCAAACTTTGAATGGTAGCAAGTATGCTTTTGTTATAGTAGATGACTATTCTCGATTTACATGGGTGATTTTTCTAAAAAGCAAAAATGATGCTTTTTCTGAATTTTCCAAACTTTGTAGAAGAATTACAAATGAAAAATCTACATCTATAATTAAAATTCGTAGTGATCATGGTGGTGAATTTGAAAATGAATCTTTTCTAAAGTATTGTGATTTACATGGTATATCTCACAACTTTGCTTTTCCTAAAGCGGCTCCACAAAATGGAGTTGTTGAAAGAAAGAATAGAACTTTGCAAGAATGTGCTAGAACCATGCTTCAAGATAAAAAATTACCAAAATACTTTTGGGCTGAAGCAATAAATACAACATGTTATGTTTTAAACCGTGTTTTTATTCGACCAATTTTACATAAAACATATTTTGAATTATATTATGATCGTATACCAAAGATCTCATATTTCAAAATTTTTGGTAGTAAATGCTTCTTGTTAAATACCAAAGATATTTCTTGGATATTCTTCTAGAAGTTAAGCTTATCGTATTTTTAATAAAAGAACATCTTGCATTGAAGAATCTTTACATGTTGCATTTGATGAGAATTGTGAGCAGGTTATACCTCTAAGCGAAGGAGAAGAAGTAATACTTTAAGAAGAACCCTTGATAGAGAGTACTTCTCAAGAAAATATTCATCTTCAACCGGTTTGGAAAGAAGTTCCTAATCATCCACATGAACAAGTTATTGGAGAAATAAAGAGTGGTGTCCAAACTAGAAGGCAATTAAAAAAATATATTACAAATGTTGCTTTCATATCTAAAATAGAACCAAAGAATATCAATGAGGCTTGTGATGATGAATTTTGGCTTTTGGCCATGTCTGAAGAACTTAACCAATTTACAAGGAATGATGTTTGAGATCTAGTTGATAGACCAAAGGATCATCCAGTAATTGGAACAAGATGGGTCTTCCGAAATAAGCTGGATGAAAATGGCGATGTCATTCGAAACAAAGCAAGGCTAGTAGCACAAGGCTATAATCAAGAAGAAGGCATTGATCTTGATGAAACCTATGCACCAGTGGATCGATTGGAGTCAATTCGAATGATGCTTGATTTTGCTAGTTACATGAACTTTAAGTTATATCAAATTGAAATTAAGAGTGCATTCTTAAATGGACACATCAATGAAGAAGTTCATGTAGAGCAACCTCCAGGCTTTGAAAATGAGAAATATCTAGAAAAAGTCTACAAATTAAAAAGAGCTTTGTACGGACTTAAACAAGCACCAATAGCATGGTATGAAAGACTACAAAATTTTCTAGAAAAAACTGGTTTTTCCATTGGTCGGGTAGACTCCACTTTATTTATTAAAAATCTTAATTCAGATATTCTTATTGTGCAAATTTATGTTGATGACATAATATTTGGTTCTACTAATGATTCTCTTTGTATAGAATTTGCTAAAGCTATGCAGGAAGAGTTTGAAATGAGTTTGATGGGCAAATTAAACTACTTCCTTGGACTTCAAATAAAGCAAACTGAAGAAGGAATCTTCATCAATCAGGCTAAGTATACAAAAGAACTTCTCAAGAGATTTGGGATGCACTCATTGAAATCAAGAAGAAATCCTATGAGTACAACTACTTCTCTTGATAAAGATGAAAATGGTAAAAATGTAGATACTAAGCTCTACAGAGGTATGATCGGATCTCTATTATACTTAATTGCTAGTCGACCTGATATAATGTTTAGTGTTTGTATGTGTGCAAGATTTCAAGCTAATCCAAAGGAATCTCATTTAACTGCAGTAAAACAAATTCTTCGTTACTTGAAAGATACTTCAGTTTTTGGTTTGTTTTACCCAAAATCATCTTTCTTTGATTTAGTTTCATATAGTGATGCAAATTTTGCAAGAAGTAAATCTGATCCCAAGAGTACTAGCGGAACTTGTCATTTCTTAGGAAATTCCTTAGTCTCTTGGTTTAGTAAAAAGCAAAATTCAGTGTCACTCTCAACAACTGAAGCAGAATATATAGCGGCTAGTTTAGCGTGTTCACAAGTACTATGGATGAAACAGACCTTAAAAGATTTTGGTTTGAATTACTCCACAACAATTATTTATTGTGATAACACTAGTGCTATAAATCTTTCGAAAAATCCTGTTCAGCACTCAAGAACTAAGCATATTGAAGTTAGACATCATTTCTTAAGAGATCATGTGTTAAAAGGAGACATTTCGTTAAATTTTATTTCCACTAATGAACAACATGCCGATATCTTCACTAAACCACTTAAAAATGAAGATTTTATGAGAATTAGGAGAGAACTAGGCATTTGCTCATTTTTGGATTTATAAAATGCTGATTTTTTGAACAAAATCGCACCATATTAGTCGACCGATAAAATTTCTAGTCGACTGATGCTTTAAATTTTTTAGAATAAGTCGCATCTTATTAGTCGACCGATAAAATTTTAGTAGACTAAATTTTTTTTTAAAAAAATTTAACTGAAGGGACCCGATACCCCTTGAGTTTTTCACCCATTTGTTTTGGCATCGTTTCATTTTTGCACCTTTTGTTTTTTTTAAAAAGAAACGAAACCCTTTGAAAAACAAAAACCCTCTTTCTTTCTCTTTGGCAGCCTCCTCGCATCTGCGAGCTCTCTTCCGAAAAACCCTCAGAGTGTCGTTCGAACCTCTCCTCGCCGGAATCCTCTGGCCGTGATAGGGAAACGCCAGAATCCTCTTGCAGTAACCGACACATCTTCAGATCTCGCCGGAATCCTCTTGCCGTGACGGTGCATCTTTAGTCCTTGCCAGAATCCCCTTGTGGCAGCCTCCTCGCATCTGCCGTCATCCACCGTGGACTCCTCCTCGTCTATTCACTGTTTATGTTGCATTGGTTCTCCTTCACAACGCCGAACAACATCTTCCTTCTGTCGGACGTCATTTGGAAGCCGACATCATTCTCTGCAACTAATTTTTTAGGTGAATATGTTTTAACCATGCCTCATTTGAAGACTGCATCTGCAAAAGGTTTAGGTTCTCCTCCTCCTACACCTTCTTCAAGACATGGATTTTCTCTCAGATTACTCTGAAATCCTCTTTTATATGATACTTTTGGATCAATTTCTGCACTTCCTATTTTACCAGACCGAAATGTACTGTTTCACTTGTTTTCTCGTTACAAAATAAGAGAATTATTTCCAGGAATTTAACATTTTTTTTATGCCTGTGCAGACACCCTTCATTATCCTTTTCTGATTCACTTGTTTTACACGAATTTACAAATTGATCATGAAACTGGAGTTCTTTCCTCTCTTGTTCGTGATGTTGAAATTGAGTTTGATTCTAAACTACTTGGAGAAATCCTAGAAATTCCACCTTCAGACACTCTTTTTAATACTATTGAACTAAATGATGAAAGAATTTTTGAACAAATTCTTCTTCCCGGTGCACCTCATTGCCCTCCTTTCAAAAATACTAATCTTCAAACTCGTGCACGCATTGCTGGACGAATCCTTGCCCACAATGTTCTACCTAAAACTGGTTCTTTTGATTACTATTCCACAGATCTCTCTACGGCTCTTTATGTCTTATTTGGAAATATTTCTGTAAATTGGGCCAATGTGTATTTTACTAATTTGTGGAAACAAAAACCATTTCTTCCTTATGGATGTCTTCTAACTCGTATTTTCAGACATTTCAAAGTTCCCTTAACTAATGAAAAATATATTGAGCAAAAGGAGTTCTTTGATCAAACTATTTTTAAACGAATGAAAATTAAATATCTGCCTCCTTTAAATGTTGATTAAACTGAACCATCTGATCCTACTGAACCATCAATTTCTGAACCCTCACCATCTTCTGCGACACCTTTATCTCAAGCAAAACGAAAGAAATTTTCTACAAGTCAAGACAATGATGAAGTTATGCAGCGACTGAAAGCTTTGGAACTGCATCAACGCACTTTTCGTGAAGATGTGACTCAACAACTTTCTTCGATTCAGAAAGATGTTACTGCAATCAAGGACTTGCTCAACTCACTTTTTTATCTTTATTTTCTGTCTTTACTGAACTTTAATACTTTATGGGTTGTAATATTTTAAACTTGTATTTACATTTTGCTTATATTATTTCTACCCTTACTCTTTTTTATTATGACAAAGGGGGAGAAAAAGATAGAACTTGGTGTCTCTTGGTAGACACATGAGGAAACTTGTAGGAGAAAAAGATAGACCTTGCATGAGAAATGAGAAATTAAGAGAAAAAGATAGAAATTGAATATTGCATTATGACATGGAAATTACATCATGTGAAAGCATTGAAAATTGCATTTATGAAAAAGTTTTAAAAATGCATGACGTAATGATGAAAATGCAATCCAATCAATATGTGATATATGTGCTTTGAATGTACTAACTTTTAATGTTTTGCAGCATATTGATAGGGGGAGTAAAATCTTCATCTATGCATCTAAATGCTTCATCTTTCATTAAGTTTGTCATCATCAAAAAGGGGGAGATTGTTACGACAATGAAGTTGTACATGATACTTCAAGTACAAGGTTTTGATGATGAGCAAAGTGAAATCAACTGCATTTCAGCTAAGGTAATGAAGAAATTGAAGAATTCGATGAAAATTTTTGAAGACTAGTGTGCAAATGTTAAATTCATTAAAAGTCTTAGATTCTTGTAAGAGCCTTACTTAGAGTGCATATTTAGGTTGCATTTTACCTAAAAAGTCTTTAGAAAATCTTTTCTAAAAGAACCATTCATGAAAATCTTTTTAGAAAACTCTTCTCTTAAATTTTCGTGTTTATTAGTCGACTAATAGACTCATCAGTCGACTAATCCTTTCGCGCCATATTTTCTAAAAAGTCATTTTTGTCAAATTAGTCGACCGAAGGTTTTATCAGTCGACTGGACAGAATGTTTGTTTTCTGGAAAATTTAGCAGCAGTCGACTAATGACTTTATCAGTCGACTAGACAAAACATGTGTTTTCTGGAAATTTAGCAGCAGTTGACTAATGTTTTTATCAGTCGACTGGACAGAATGTATGTTTTTCAGAAGATTTTAGTAGCAGTCGACTGAAAGGTTTTTCAGTCTACTGATGATATCATCAGTCGACTAATTTTATCTCTAGTCGACTAAGTTTCAAAAGTTCAGATTTTCAAACGGCTCGATTAACAGATCAGTCGACTGACGATAACTGTCAGTCTACTAATAACTAACTATTAGTCGACTAACTACTGTTTCAGTCGACTAATTTTGCCATTTTTTCTTGAAACTTCAAAAAGGCGTGTCTTTTTATTTTTCAAACGTTTTGATCGTTCAAAATGAACTATTTTGACACCCTTCCATACCCTCAACGTATGAAAACTTTCAACTATAAATATGAGTGCATTTTACACTCAAAAGCACTTCAATTCAATCAATTTGAATCTATTACTATTTGCTTTTCACTCATATTCATTTTCTCACTCACTTGATATTTTCACTTCAGTTTTTCACTCAAATTCTTTTGAGAAATAGTGAATTCGTGAGTAGAGTATTCCAACAACCTCAAAAGCCAATTGCATCTCATTCGCATTCTTAAGAAGGGCTCATAGGTTGTATTGTAAGTTGTTACTTATTTTCTGTAAAAGGAAGGACTCCTTGGTTTAAAGGAGTTGTTTGCTTTCAGTAGGGTTGTTACTGAAAGTGGGACCGAATTTGGTCTGTATGATCTTGTAGTTACATAAGGTTGATAGTGGAAATCTCAAGCGGGTTTTGCTTGGGGACTAGATGTAGGTCGGGAAAGACCGAACCAGGATAAATTATTATGTTCTTTGTGTGTTTGCTTTTCAAATTGCAAAATCCGTCAATATTTTGTAGACAATTTTTAAAAGCACTATTCACCCCCCCCTCTAGTGCTGGTTGCCTCGATCCTACTGCACTTTCAACTGTATGGATGAGCTTCTCATCTTTGTGGTTCTTCTTATTTCTGATTTCTAGTTTATATTGGATTGACCTCTTCATCATAGTTTCATATATTGTATTTGAGTGTCCATCATGCCTTAGACTTTTCTCCATCCGATTTCGTTACATTCGTCAGATTTTTCTTTTGATATGTGTTGGATACCATCTCTTAAGTCTCATTTGGAATCGTTGCGAGATCCATTTGGAATGGCCATAAAAGCAGACCTTGCAGTGATCTGGAGTTTTCCTGAGTTTGCAGAGTAATAATCCTTTTCTACTGTACAACAAACGAGAGCCTATTGGTTATATGCCTTAAAAAAAATCATCTTCAATTTGTAGCATAGAACTGTGGAAATATGAGGTCCAGAATTGATCTGCCGAATCAATATGTTGCATAAACGTTGGAAATCCAACGTATGATATCAATCTGCTGAATAAATCTCAAGTTTATAGTCAGGGTTCTCGTGTATTGTATTTGCATCTTCTAAAAACATGAAATTCCATACTTCATTCAATAGATAGATTCTCTTGTCATGGCATGTGTTCGAAATCTGCAGTTCAGTAATGTTGCAAAAATTTCTGGATGTTGAAATCATCACGCCAATGAATGACAATCTTATAGATGGCATCCCTAACCTGGAAGCTAAGATTTGGGGTAGAGGAGAGCCCAGGATCAAGGAGTTTCACCTGCTGAAGGTTAATAAAAAAAAAATAGAAAAAGAAAGAAAGGGGTTAGTATATATGCTTTAATCCTCTGTATGTGTATCCCATTGTCTTCTCTTATGTTGATTATTTTCAGTCATCTACTGTAATGGATTTCTCATTTTGACAGTATCTAACCACCTCGTTTCTTTTTTTTTCTATCTTAACATATTGTATGTATAACTAGTTGGAACCTGTTCAAAGCATCGACTGGAGGTGAGCCAGTAGAAGCTACACTAATATGTATTATCCTGGAGACACATTGATTTCCTGTGAGTTCATCACTGAGGAAGTTGTTTTAATATGTTGAATGAAGTCACTGTGAAATACGTTGAATCATTAATTCAAACCTTAGGTCTCACATTTCCTGCAAAATGTATATAAAGTAAAATTTGAAACTAGATATTTAATTTACCTCTCATGGCGTTGCAGTCCCTTCTATTTGATTATCTTCATTGCATTTTTATGTTGCGTCACAGCCCCACCTATCTGTTTCACTCCCTATGTGTCAGAGCTTTCCCTGTGTCTTATGAACACCCCAAATTTTTCCAAAAATCTAAAAATTTCCCTCGTTGGCCTCTGGGTCTATCTTTTGAACAATCAGGTCAATTTTTGATAAAATTTTCATTCATTTCTCGGATTTGTTGGAAACCAGACCCAATTTTCATTTCTAACCCATTTTTTTAAAGGATTTTTCAAAGAACAACGTTAAAACTCTCAAAAAACCCTTCTCTTGTAAATATTTTCAAAATTTACAAAGTATTTCTAAAATCCTTTTGTTTTCTTGTAAGTTTCAGAGATTTATCTTAAAAACACCAAAAAATATGGAAAATGCCCAAAGAAAAATAACAAAAAATCCAAAAAAATCAGAAAGTACGCCGTTTAAACCTTTTTTCTTTTCTTTTTTTGAAACTTGTTTTGCTGAAAACCTCGTTTGAAAAACCATTTTATGAAAAATCTTTTTGATGGAGCCTTTTTTTGGAATTTAAGAAAACTTGTAACGGCCCCTTCCCGCTCTCGAACTCCCTTCCTCTCTCTGCTTCGCCCATCTGCCTTCGCCTTCCTCTCCACCTTCGATTTCCAACAACCCTCATCCTCCCAAAGCTTCTTCTCCCTCTTTAAAAGAAGCACAAAGGAGAAGGGTTCGACATCCGTTTTTCACCACCCCACCATCACCCTCTCTTCCTCTTTTCTGAAGTTTCCCCTCTTCCTCTTTCACGAAGCTCCCCTCTTCCACTTCATTTTAGATTCTCAAGGAAAACCCACAACAAAGTGCCATTCTTCTCCTTCCTACTTCAGAATCCCTACAGCTACACAGAGCTCGACAAGAGAGAGTAGAGGAGTACTCCCCCTTTCTTCTACAGAGCCACAGGTAAGTGACCACTTCCCTTCTACCCTTTTAATTTTTAGTAAGACTCTCTTCTCTATTTACTGCATTCCCTGGTCTCGAATCGCTTATGCTTTATTTCTAGTTACTTTTTTTTAAATACCTCTTTACCTTCATTTTCAGCATTTCCCTGTACCAATCTCTCTTTTTCTTCTTCATTTATTTTTCTTTCATTTGTATCTGAAGGCACAGAAGGTGGGAATCGACCTGCATATAGCAGGATCGATCCTCCCTATGCAACATCAAATGGGAATGGTATTCATTCCAACATATCTCCCTTAGTTTATACTCCTGCACTGTTGATTTCATTTTTAAATTTTATGTGGTTTCAATTACCTGTTCGCATCAGGTTTTGATTTTTTTTTATAATGGATTGATACTTCCTGATTTCTAATCTTTTTTTTTTTAGCTTTGATGCTTTGTTTTATTTCCCCTTTTTCTTTTAATTCATTCATTTGTTTTAGTATTCTTCTCATTTTGTTATATCTAATTCCTTGTATTAATAAAGCCTGATCACTCCTTACTCACGATATACCTACGGTTGATCCCCATTCCAGCATCAACATTTCTTGTTGATCTTCTTCATAGGTGCCCATCACATTATATCCACGCCAATCGTGCTCTGCCTATCACGCTATGCCTGGTATCCCATAGATGAATCTTAGTTTTTTTTGCATTACTTCTTTCCATCATGAAGCTGGACATCGATTTCCTGTGTGAATTGGTGTTAGAGTTCTGAGTAACACCCCCCCTTTTTTTCCTTTCTTTTCTCCTCCTTTTGCGGTTCCTCTATGAATTCTTTTTTTTATCATCATTATTAGTTTTGACTTCCTTTCTGTTTTTCTTTCTCTTCCTCTGTTTTTAGCTTGATTTCTTTTCTTAGTATAGATCTTCTGTTTGTATTTTGAATCTTCCTCTCATAAGGTTTGATTCCTTATTTTCACTTTTTTTTTCTCTTTTTTTTCTTTTACTTTACTTGTTCGTGTCTTAATCCTCTGTTACATTCTTTATCCTTTTAAAAGGGGTAATTTGAAATTGTTGACTCGTTTTAGCAATTGGCATTTCCTAATACTGCATTTCTACCATTCTGTAATTTTACTTATTCTCCTTGTTTTTACTCTAATCACTCGCCTGGTATTTGGTTTTGATGACATCTTAGTTATAATATGTTGTGTTATCTGTTACAATCCTTGTTTAGTTTTCATTCCATCTATTAAATGTCCATCATACGTTTCCTGTGTGTTCCTTTATGTTGTATTTTCTTCAGCTTATTGATTCATTACGCCTGCTAACGCACTACACTCCCTGTTATCTGATATTTTGCACATATTCTCTAATGGGTTTTATTCATGTTTTGTTGCTAGCAATATAATCCCATAGGTTTTCTCTGTAATTTGAAGCCAAATGCAGCATCCCATTGTCTTCTTTCCTATTCCATGATTTTCCATTTACTGCTATTGTGCACCATCAATTCAAGCACATCTTTCACCTCACGGCATCCAAGACGTGCCCACCCTGTCCCCATGTGGCTCAGCCACTAGCGACCTTGTGCTGCTTTTGCCACTCGTTTTTTTTTTTTTCTTCACGATTCTCTTGATGGGGGTTTGGTGCTGAGGTAGTCGCTTGAGTTGCTCTAAGTCCATGTTATGTCCTTGGTGCAACTGGATCAAACTTCGAAAGCATCACCCCAGAAGGCAGGTGCTACTTTGAAAATCATCTTAAACAAAAAAAAGGTATGGTAACAAGGCATGCTATAATATTGAGGAAGCGCATGATGAATCGACAAAGAATTTTGGTCCTGGATTGGCTATACCACAACAGAGCCAGTGCAAATTTTGTTGTCACTTGGAGGATTTCACGGTTGTTTCAGATGTCTTCATTCGAAAGAAAGATGCAGAGCAGTCTGTAGCAAGGATCGCATTAGAGGAGCCTGGTAATGTGTCCTCAAAAAGCATTCTTACAATAAAGGAACAATGGGTCGAATTGGTTGCATGCCTTTCTTTCGTATTTACAGATGAGTTTCTCAAATTACCACATCCACTGGTTGCTCACTTCAGAACGACACTTCTGCAAAAAAAACAAAAGAAGAAGGAAAGATCATCTAATGGTTTCTATTTCCATATATCTTTGATTTTAGAATATATATTGAATTTTGAATTCCTTGTAAAAGGTGAAGGGTCAATCTGCAGTTATGCATCCATCGGGAATGTCCAATCCCTTGTGTCTGATCAGTAAATTGATTCATTGCTTGAATCCTGAAGGATTGATTTCAAAATTTTGATTTACTGATCAGTGGGATGCTTAACCCTGATATCCAAAACCAATCGGCCAATAAATTTATATTTTTAAATCCTAAATCTCATACCCGAATCTGGTTCATCTAATTATTATCAATTTGCAGGTTCCTCTTTTATTGCCATAAGTATCCACCCTTCGCTGCAAAATTCAGTATAAGTCATTGTGAGACTTCATCCCATCTGTTGTGAAATTTGTTTTAATCTCTCTTGATTCTAAGGCAACAGACGCATGGATTTCCAGCCTTGTCATGATTTTTCACAAAAGTCTACTTGCTCAGTGATTGGGCCTAAGTCTCAGAAATCATGGCCAAGACAAGTGGTGCTCATTTCAATTATCCAAAGAATTGCATTGATGATGGTAAAGGAAATGTTCACTTTACTCATATGATAGCTATGGCAACTAGGAAGATGGTGTTATGACCCTGGCTGACGAAAAATCCAGTGTGTCGAGTTATACAATGTTTGAGCACTTGCAAAGATTTATTAGACCAATGGAGCATGGTGGGATGGAGGTGTCATTGTATACAAAAAATCAAGCCATCTGATGTCGCTTCTTCAGACCCATCAATGAGTTTAAGGCCTCATACTATCATATTCCCCGAAAGTATACCTTTTGTGATATCTCATCACACAGCACCCACCTGCTGAAGGCACATTTTATGTAACATGTCATATTTCACCCTCTTCACCCACCTTTACTACACTCTGCACACATTTTCCTCCAGCTTCAACACTTTCCTGAATACTTGCCATCTATCCCTACTTCCCAGCATCTCATTTGCATTCCTTAACAGTAGCACCGCTGCACTTACAACAACATGAATGTCATCATCTTCCTATTTACAACCAGCATTTCATCTCCCCATACCTTTACCGCCCATCATTTGGCTATCCACACACCTACAGCAGTGCATGGCATTGTTGTAGCCTTTCACATGCTCACAACAGTGACAATGCATTGCTATGTCTTACCCTCTTGGTGTTCATAACAGTATAACAGCCCTCATTATATCCTTTTCAACACAGCATCCATAGCAAACCTTCAGCCTATTTTCCCATCTCTCGAACCATACACAATGGCCCTTCCATTTGCTGCAACACTTACAGTAACAACATATTACCCACTTGACATCTTGTATACGTCACGGTCATAGCTACTCCATCAACTTCATCACTTCTTATTACACTATATTGTAAACAATATTGTTACAACGCCAGCTCCTCATTCAATGCTACTCACCATGATACATCATCCATCACCCTCATTAGTTGTTGTTGTCATCTCTACTACCTACTACAACATATATCATCCAGCACATGCTTTACACTCCAGTTGCCCTTGCCTGTCATGTCATCACTTAGGCTACACCACTTTGCATACACTCACTGTTAACACATTTTCACATCCCACTTCTGCTGCACTCATATCACTTCCTGTGGCGACCCAATCCCAGATTTCCCGACCGTTGAGGAATTTTTTTTTTTTTTTTTTGAAAACCAAAGCGCAAGCGCGGAAGAAACCCAAGGGGAAGACCAACAAGCGGGAAGCCCTGGGCGGTCACTACAGGTGTGAAACAACATTTAAAATGAAACAACCTTTATTAAATACATCTTTACAAAATTGTATATCCAATCCCTTATACAAAACACTGTCAGGATCCAACAGGCGAGGTTCAGAAGTGTGGGTTCGAAGTCCGCTGCAGCACATCGAGCTCCACCGCACGTCGACGTAAACCTGTATCCCCATAAAACGGGGTCAGTACTCTTTCGAGCTGGTGAGACAAACCAACATGATATGCCAAAAGTGTGGAAATCAAGAACAAGCTATACATGGTAAACGTATCATGCCAATATACAGTATTTGAGCAGTTGCAGCATAGACAAGTGTAAAACAATGATATCTACCCATGGAGCATTATCAACAATTCCTATAGCATGCACCAAAACACATGATTTAGCAATGGATCCACATTATTAACAAGGTATGCATCACAGAACATAAAGTACAAATGTATCAATATGAAAGACTGTAACTAGCATACATCAATGCAAGTAGTCAAAGCATAAGTGACTATTATGCATCACAGAACATAAAGTACAAATGTATCAATATGAAAGACTGTAACTAGCATACATCAATGCAAGTAGTCAAAGCATAAGTGACTATTATGCATCACAGAACATAAAGTACAAGTGAACAGTCTTGTGCATTGTGTCATAGGTGAAAGAACTATCCTATGATGATTCCAACATCGTATTTTATGATGCTATGATGGGACAGTTAGAAGCATTTGGCATGAAAGGATTAACTCACAAGCAGTGCCAAGGTTCCCAACCCGTACGTTGCAACCATATGCGAGCTCATCTCGCTAGCCACTCGCCAAGGAGTTCCAAGGTTGCGTAAGTCTTTGCACCACTGCAATATCCATAGGCCAAATTACACAAGTCTCGCACTACTGCAATATCCATAGGCCAAATTGCATATGTCTCGCACTACTGCAATATCCATAGTGCATCCCAAGACATAGCAAACACGACTAAGCCCACGTTCCGTAGTTGACAAACATACGAGATTTATTAACATAAGTTAGTGATCACATTCATTGCGCGTGTCATCTATGTACTTAAAAATATTGTGTACCAACTACGCTAAGTCGAATCATGATGCATTACATCGATCCTCACACTTACATCGCATAAGTCAAGACACTTAGTGCACTTGTTGGGATATTGGATCCCACCCCAAACACACTTGCAGCCCTTCTTGGCTGCAACTCGGAGGTCTGCTAACAAGGCGAAAGCATGACGATAAGAATGGAAAATTACATGTAAAGTTTGCTTTGGTAGACGAGCACAATCCATTGCGATAAGTCAAATCCATTACGCGGTTGGGGTATTGGACCCCGTGCTGTGAACACACACATGTGACCCAGTGGGCTGCAATCCAAAGCACTGTGGCTAGGCTGCAACAGCCCCGTGTAGCACTGGTTCGCTGGGCATAAGGGCGAAGAGCCTCTTAACCAAAGTCGGTTCGGTTAGGGACTCCCCCAACAGGAAAGAAAGGGGGTGACCGAACCCCATGAACCCACATAGGGTCCGGCGCCCACATCGGACCAGGTTTGGACCGATTGGTCCATACCAAAAAGGAGGGCACAATCACTTGTGCTGTTCCAGATCCAGCTGGCTACAACCATCACCGAAAAAAAAAGAGGGAGGTGGGGGTGCCGGCCTACCGCCTGCACCCAGCTGCAGCTGCAAGGGCAGAGCCAAGGTCGAAACACAACTCAAAAAGCAAAAAGGGCTAAATGCCCAATCCGGCTGTGACCGGCCAGGGCCTTTGACAAGTCTGGACCGATTCGGTCCAGACCATGTCAGGCCCCAACGAAAACCCCAGCCACCCGAAATGGGCGCTGGCAAGGGGTTTTGCTCAAGTGGGACGAAGACGAGAGGAAAGAGGTAAAAAGCTAAGATAGGAAGCGATTTCCCCATGGCTCGGACTGCTTGAGCTTAAGCCAGCACCTCCAAAGGAGGTCAACCCGAACGGGTAAGTAGCTAGGCTTATGCCAAGGCGTGCCTCCTTGCCAACCGAACCAGACTTTAAGAAGTCTTGCTGTCACAAAGCAAATCATAAAAAAAATGATACTTGAAGCTTTTGAGGGAAAACGAAAAGTTAAACCGTTATCTTGCAGGTCACACCTTTCCAATGCTGAACTGGGATTTAAGAAGTACTAATAAGCATGCCAACGAGGAAAACGGTATGGCCTTGAGCTACCATGCCAATATTGCATGAGAAAGAAGCTTGAAAACGTACTTAACCTGACATTCGTTATGCATGCAATCTAATCCATTAATCATCAACAAATCCGAAGGAAAACATGTATTGGCAATTTACTAAAATGCATGAAACAAGATGCATTTACCTATCCGAAATCCACACTAAGCATAGGAAAAAGAGGTGTCTCACCTTCGCGGCTTTAAAAATGGAGGGAATGAGGAAGGTGGAGGCAATGGTGTCCACGGCTGGAGCTACACCACACTCACACTCACGACTTCTCTCACTCCGTTTTTGGAGAAGAAGAAGTAGGGGAGAAAAGCAAGGGAGGAGAGAAAGACTCCTCTAAGAGAACCGCCCAAGGGGGTTCTTTCTCTCTCTTGCTTGAACCTTAAATACGTAGAGTTTATACATTGGACGGTTAGGATTGATTGAAACAAGATGGAGGGCTGGAGTGCTCCACGCCCCACCCATGGGTATCCACGCCCAATGCATGTTGAGCTTTAGAAATCATTTCAGAAATCTTTCAAAAATGCCATTGCAAAATGCCTTTAATGTTTGAAAGTTTTACGAAAGAGCCACTCAGGCTCACCCAATCAGATTTCGTTATTTGAATCCCTTTGAATTATTTACAAAAACACCATGGGGCGCCAATCCCATGGTCTCCTTTATTGAAAAACACCTTTCATGATGAGCTTCAAGGCTCATCATGAGTTTCAAAAGAAGAAAAGGGTCAATCGTGGCCTTCTTTTCAAAAGCCATGCAACTTCTTTCAAAATCGCCACCCAGCTGGTCAAACCTTGACCGGCTGGTCAACCATGAATAAAATGGTCCTCTAGAGAGGGCGCCCAATGGTTTTGGGTCCTCTACTAGTGATCCGGATCCAAGATCCAAAATCGCCAATTGATAAGTGTCAAAACAATACTTATTTAATGCCTTAAAACACTGAATAAATCCAATTAAATCTTTCAGTTCCGTTTATAACCTCAATTACTACGGAATGCATGAAGTCTTATAAGGAAATTCTCATCCGATTGCAAGAATTAAGCGTATGATGATTCGGGTTCAAACTTGGGTCAAACTCGTAATTCGCATGCACTGCCGAGGTTTTTACGTCGTATAAGTCCCAAATTCGGGGATAAACCATAAAAATATAATATAATTCAACCCTTAAATTCTTGGAGGCTAATTCATCCAGAATTAGACACTTCTTACTTGCACATTATATTTACGCGATTTTCAGGTCGCGAATACAAGGCAAAAATACAAAGCATAGTCAAATTTCATCAAATCATGTGCTACTTCACAAGTACACACAAACATACATTCCAACTCAAATCACACAATAAAGCACTCAGAAATTCGCGGGTCTTACATTCTACCCTCCTTAAAAGGGATTTCATCCGCGAAATCACGAAACAACAAGCAATAATGCAAGGGTCAGATCTCGTCTGACAGCGCCTACTCGACAACAACTAAGTCTGTCGGAGGCTTCTCCAAACAGAACTTGGCAATATGCCCTGGTTGGCCACACTTAAAACACTTGCCATGGAAACGAGGACAAGCTCCAAAAGCATGCTCTACATTGCATTGCCGACACTTCCTCTGAACTTCCGATCGCTGAGGTTGCTTTTGCTGGCGATTCGATTGTTGAGGTCGTCTCCGCTGGACATTCTGCTGCACTTTCTGACGCTTCCACCCTCTAGTAGGTGGCGAGGACTCCACCACACTAGGTTTCTTCTCCGCCACAATCGTGAAAACTTGAGCCTGGTGCTCGGATTGATCTTCATCTAACAGAGTAGCTATCTCAATAGCTTCTTCGAGCGATTTAGGCCCGTTAGTGAACACCTTAGTTCTCAAAGTAGGCCTCAAACCACGAGCGAACTTCATTGCTCGATCATCCTCCGTAACGTAAACGTTCGGACAATATCGCTCCAAACAACGAAATCTTGTAGTATAATCGGATAAGGTCATCGCTCCTTGCTGCAAGTCCAGAAATTCTTGCATCTTCCTACTGCGTTCGTGCTTAGGAAAATAAGCAGAGTTAAAAACTTCCACGAATTCATCCCACGTAATAGTCGCGTCCTTGAATCTGACCGAAGAGACAGTGTCCCACCACTTCTCAGCATGGTCCTTCAAGCGATAAGTGCCAAAATCCACTTTCTTCTCTTCCGGTACATCCAGAACACGAAAAATACGTTCCATCTCACGTAACCATGACTCAGCAGCTTCAGGGTCTATCTTACCCATAAAAGCAGGAGGATCTAACTCCATGAATCGCTTATACGTAACCATACTACTGCTTTGCACACTCTGTGCTACATGCTGAAGATTCTCGCCCATCTGATGCATTGCAGCCACTTGCTGATGCACAACCTCTGCAAGGTTGTTCACAGTGCCCATAACAACATTGCATCTAGTCCTCCAAGTCATCTATCATTATCAGAAGCAAGGTGAGTCAAAAGGTAGGTCTGAAAAACCTTGCTCACGAAACATCAATCGCAGCAACCAAACAACTATCATAAGCATAAGCATACAAAAATTCAGACAAAATTTACATCACATTCAATCGTGCAACACAACATGACGAAAGCGCGTTCTACGAACGATCTCAAACGACACCAAACAAGGTCGCTATCACCGGAAACCACTATTCTCGACGACGAATGTTAGAGAACACCACTCTAACGAAACCAGGAGAGTCATCATCACATGACAAGGCAAAAATACGAGAGTCATCTATACTCATCTAGCATCGTTACGAGACATTGTTGATCGTAACGCCATTAATCGCAACTAGTCAAGCACACCATCGTTAGGGAACCATCCCAACGATATCACTGGAGAGTCACCACTCCAATGACCTTCATTAGAGAATCACCACTCTAATGGCATCGCTAGCGAATCACCACGCTAACGGCATCGCTGAAGCGTCACCACTTCAACGGTATCACTGGAGAATCACCACTCCAATGACCTTCATTAGAGAATCACCACTCTAATGGCATCTCTAGCGAATCACCACGCTAACGGCATCGCTGAAGCGTCACCACTTCAACGGTATCACTAGAGAATCACCACTCCAATGACCTTCATTAGAGAATCACCACTCTAATGGCATCGCTAGCGAATCACCACGCTAACGGCATCGCTGAAGTACTACTCCATCCAGCGGTACAGTTGGCGCTACCAGGGATCACCTCCTGAGCCAACACACCACTATCCTCCAGACAGTGGTGAGGAAAACAAAATTCCCGCAATGCTCTCTCACGAGCGGCAAAGCCCTGGAAATCGATGCTAAGCCATCCCAAGAACACGATCCTCTCAGGAGTCCAATGCCATCACCGGCATCCCACACAACATGCAAAGCACGAAACAACAGATACGTTCTCATCACCAAGAACGACTGGGAAAATGACAGTGTCAAATATCCGCCTACGGGATAAGTAAGGGCTCACTGGCACCGATGAGGCTTCTACCTCTCTGTCTAAAAAGGTTCACATCAAACGAGATACCCTTAGTCAAGGACAGGACTACCACAATTCCAACGAGGTTGGAAAAGAGGGAAACATCCATACCTGAGCCTCACACGATGGTTCTCATCGAAGCCATCTCATCTATAACACGATAAGGCTAAAGCTCGATAATTGCTATGACATCTCAATCGTTTTCACTAACACAACGTGGAACGAGAAGGGTGAACTACACAAGTAGCTCCCTAAATCTCAGTCGAAAACTCCTACTCTCACCGGAGTCGACTCGATACAGCTTGGAAACTATATCCACAAGCACAAGCGAACACTTAGGTTCCGATAAACGATGTCTCAAGCCTGTTACACGAGGCTTAAGCACGAAATGGGGCCTCACATCGGAAGACACCCGAAAGCATACAATTCATCAAATCAAGCAGAACAACTACTAAACAACAGAAACTGGGTTAGAAATACTCACAGTGCGATGGCTGATGCGTGCAGAGACTTGAACCACACTTCTTAACTCCTTTTAAAAAAAAACACTGCTCTGATACCAATTCTGTGGCGACCCAATCCCAGATTTCCCGACCGTTGAGGAATTTTTTTTTTTTTTTAAAATGAAACAACCTTTATTAAATACATCTTTACAAAATTGTATATCCAATCCCTTATACAAAACACTGCCAGGATCCAACAGGCGAGGTTCAGAAGTGTGGGTTCGAAGTCCGCTGCAGCACATCGAGCTCCACCGCACGTCGACGTAAACCTGTATCCCCATAAAATGGGGTCAGTACTCTTTCGAGCTGGTGAGACAAACCAACATGATATGCCAAAAGTGTGGAAATCAAGAACAAGCTATACATGGTAAACGTAGCATGCCAATATACAGTATTTGAGCAGTTGCAGCATAGACAAGTGTAAAACAATGATATCTACCCATGGAGCATTATCAACAATTCCTATAGCATGCACCAAAACACATGATTTAGCAATGGATCCACATTATTAACAAGGTATGCATCACAGAACATAAAGTACAAATGTATCAATATGAAAGACTGTAACTAGCATACATCAATGCAAGTAGTCAAAGCATAAGTGACTATTATGCATCACAGAACATAAAGTACAAATGTATCAATATGAAAGACTGTAACTAGCATACATCAATGCAAGTAGTCAAAGCATAAGTGACTATTATGCATCACAGAACATAAAGTACAAGTGAACAGTCTTGTGCATTGTGTCATAGGTGAAAGAACTATCCTATGATGATTCCAACATCGTATTTTATGATGCTATGATGGGACAGTTAGAAGCATTTGGCATGAAAGGCTTAACTCACAAGCAGTGCCAAGGTTCCCAACCCGTACGTTGCAACCATATGCGAGCTCATCTCGCTAGCCACTCGCCAAGGAGTTCCAAGGTTGCGTAAGTCTTTGCACCACTGCAATATCCATAGGCCAAATTGCACAAGTCTCGCACTACTGCAATATCCATAGGCCAAATTGCATATGTCTCGCACTACTGCAATATCCATAGTGCATCCCAAGACATAGCAAACACGACTAAGCCCACGTTTCGTAGTTGAAAAACATACGAGATTTATTAACATAAGTTAGTGATCACATTCATTGCGCGTGTCATCTATGTACTTAAAAATATTGTGTACCAACTACGCTAAGTCGAATCATGATGCATTACATCGATCCTCACACTTACATCGCATAAGTCAAGACACTTAGTGCACTTGTTGGGATATTGGATCCCACCCCAAACACACTTGCAGCCCTTCTTGGCTGCAACTCGGAGGTCTGCTAACAAGGCGAAAGCATGACGATAAGAATGGAAAATTACATGTAAAGTTTGCTTTGGTAGACGAGCACAATCCATTGCGATAAGTCAAATCCATTACGCGGTTGGGGTATTGGACCCCGTGCTGTGAACACACACATGTGACCCAGTGGGCTGCAGTCCAAAGCACTGTGGCTAGGCTGCAACAGCCCCGTGTAGCACTGGTTCGCTGGGCATAAGGGCGAAGAGCCTCTTAACCAAAGTCGGTTCGGTTAGGGACTCCGCCAACAAGAAAGAAAGGGGGTGACCGAACCCCATGAACCCACATAGGGTCCGGCGCCCACATCGGACCAGGTTTGGACCGATTGGTCCAAACCAAAAAGGAGGGCACAATCACTTGTGCTGATCTGGACCGATTGGTCCAGATCCAGCTGGCTACAACCATCACCGAAAAAAAAAGAGGGAGGTGGGGGTGCCGGCCTACCGCCTGCACCCAGCTGCAGCTGCAAGGCTGCAACCAAGGCCGAAACACAACTCAAAAAGCAAAAAGGGCTAAATGCCCAATCCGGCTGTGACCGGCCAGGGCCTTTGACAAGTCTGGACCAATTCGGTCCAGACCATGTCAGGCCCCAACGAAAACCCCAGCCACCCGAAATGGGCGCTGGCAAGGGGTTTTGCTCAAGTGGGATGAAGACGAGAGGAAAGAGGTAAAAAGCTAAGATAGGAAGCGATTTCCCCATGGCTCGGACTGCTTGAGCTTAAGCCAGCACCTCCAAAGGAGGTCAACCCGAACGGGTAAGTAGCTAGGCTTATGCCAAGGCGTGCCTCCTTGCCAACCGAACCAGACTTTAAGAAGTCTTGCTGTCACAAAGCAAATCATAAAAAAAATGATACTTGAAGCTTTTGAGGGAAAACGAAAAGTTAAACCGTTATCTTGCAGGTCACACCTTTCCAATGCTGAACTGGGATTTAAGAAGTACTAATAAGCATGCCAACGAGGAAAACGGTATGGCCTTGAGCTACCATGCCAATATTGCATGAGAAAGAAGCTTGAAAACGTACTTAACCTGACATTCGTTATGCATGCGATCTAATTCATTAATCATCAACAAATCCGAAGGAAAACATGTATTGGCAATTTACTAAAATGCATGAAACAAGATGCATTTACCTATCCGAAATCCACACTAAGCATAGGAAAAAGAGGTGTCTCACCTTCGCGGCTTTAAAAATGGAGGGAATGAGGAAGGTGGAGGCAATGGTGTCCACGGCTGGAGCTACACCACACTCACACTCACGACTTCTCTCACTTCGTTTTTGGAGAAGAAGAAGTAGGGGAGAAAAGCAAGGGAGGAGAGAAAGACTCCTCTAAGAGAACCGCCCAAGGGGGTTCTTTCTCTCTCTTGCTTGAACCTTAAATACGTAGAGTTTATACATTGGACGGTTAGGATTGATTGAAACAAGATGGAGGGCTGGAGTGCTCCACGCCCCACCCATGGGTATCCACGCCCAATGCATGTTGAGCTTTAGAAATCATTTCAGAAATCTTTCAAAAATGCCATTACAAAATGCCTTTAATGTTTGAAAGTTTTATGAAAGAGCCACCTAGGCTCACCCAATCAGATTTCGTTATTTGAATCCCTTTGAATTATTTACAAAAACACCGATGGCCGCCAATCCCATGGTCCCCTTTATTGAAAAACACCTTTCATGATGAGCTTCAAGGCTCATCATGAGTTTCAAAAGAAGAAAAGGGCCAATCGTGGCCTTCTTTTCAAAAGCCATGCAACTTCTTTCAAAATCGCCACCCAGCTGGTCAAACCTTGACCGGCTGGTCAGCCATGAATAAAATGGTCCTCTAGAGAGGGCGCCCAATGGTTTTGGGTCCTCTACTAGTGATCCGGATCCAAGATCCAAAATCGCCAATTGATAAGTGTCAAAACAATACTTATTTAATGCCTTAAAACACTGAATAAATCCAATTAAATCTTTCAGTTCCGTTTATAACATCAATTACTACGGAATGCATGAAGTCTTATAAGGAAATTCTCATCCGATTGCAAGAATTAAGCGTATGATGATTCAGGTTCAAACTTGGGTCAAACTCGTAATTCGCATGCACTGCCGAGGTTTTTACGTCGTATAAGTCCCAAATTCGGGGACAAACCATAAAAATATAATATAATTCAACCCTTAAATTCTTGGAGGCTAATTCATCCAGAATTAGACACTTCTTACTTGCACATTATATTTACGCGATTTTCAGGTCGCGAATACAAGGCAAAAATACAAAGCATAGTCAAATTTGATCAAATCACGTGCTACTTCACAAGTACACACAAACATACATTCCAACTCAAATCACACAATAAAGCACTCAGAAATTTGCGGGTCTTACACTTCCATCATGATAACACTTCACCTCCCTTGCACCACTACCTTATATCTGTAATCTATTAATTTTTTGTGTGTTACCTTCACTTACACCTTATCATACCATATGTGCACTGCTTACTATCCATCTACACTCACTACCACTGTCAATATCATCAAAATTTGTATGTCAAGGTTGCTACAAAATAGCTTATGGCTGGGTCAGTAAAATTATTAAGCTCTCATGAACTGGTTTTTCATCCTATAGCACATGCTACTCATGTTATAGAGTCGTCGACTTCAGCAAGTTGTTTCTCTTCATGGTGATATACAAACCTTTGCCCCTCAGTTCTTTATATGCTGTATTACATCATCCGGTTGCATGGCATCCATCTTACCTATTGTTTTCCGTTGCATTTTTTCACAAATTCAATTCATATATGGGATAAATCTAGTCTTAACAATGTGTTTTCTCATTAACCCAATACATTTCATATGCATATTTTTTAAACTCATTTTCTCACTTGATTAGTATATCATATATGTTTCCTTTGATCAGTATGTCCATCTTAAATTCCAATTTAATATTTCTTTCATGTTGGATATTTTGCCTTGTGGCTGACTAAATTGTTTTGCAGGGATATTTGAAAAGTGTTGATTTCCTCTCTTAAATTAGGATTTTGTCATCTCCAATTCCAGTTTAATAAGAATATTTCTCTTTCCAGCATAGATTAGAATATATGATCATGAAATCATGTGCCTCATATCATTTTGCTATTTTATTTTAAAAATTTCATGAATGGGAACACGAATGACACGTGCACCATTCTAATAAAGGTGATTAAATCCTAAGTTGACGATTTGCATCAATGGCCATTGTCAGGATGTGAACAAGACTTAGAATTTTCATCTTTTATAGAATAACACTGGATCTTCTTCCAACAATCATCATATCTTTAAATATTTTCTTCTTTTATCAAAGTTTAAATTAAATTTAACTCAAAATATATATCAATGGTCATAGTCAGGATATATTGAGCGTTAATTTTATTTTAAACTCTATAAAATCACCAAAATATATTTTATTTTTTATCTAAATCTAAATATGATTATTATATAATACATCCAATGACCATAGTCAGGGATGTATTATATCTTCAATCTTATTTACATTCATTTAAAAAATAAAATATGATTTTCAAATCCAATTTCAAAATCCTTTAGATTCATTCATCATTTAGGATAGAATTGCATTATATTTTCAAAATTCCTTTTCAAAAATCCAAGTGGTTTTGAATATCTTCTTCATTTCTCAGATCAATTCTTATTTATAGATTCAGATTCAAAATTCTATCTCACTTCAAGATCCAAAAGTTCAATTTGACTTTGAAATTTCAAAATCATTTTGTGTTCAAACTTCAAATTTCCGATTCAAATAAAAAATTCAAAATTCCAATCCCTTTTTGAAATTCCAAATTCATTTACAGGATTCAAACCAACATCCCAAAAAAAAAAACAATTTCAAAGTTTAACTTAAAATTTCTGATTCATCTTCTAATTTCAAAAACTCAGGCCTTAAGACAAATTCATACTTTATTCTTCAAATTTAGTCTTGATTCTCAAATCAAAATTTTGAGATTGATTCTGAATCTCAAATTCTGATTTCTTTTAAATTCAATCTGGGTTCCTAAAACCCAGACCCACCTTCAAAAGTCCCATTTGGACTTTCAAAATCCAAATTCAAAGTTAGAACCCAATCCCAACTTGGATCCAGATTTCCAAATGCAATCTCCACTTTTGGATCTCAGACTTCAGATCCAAAATCCATTTTAGGATCCAGAATCCAATTTCATCTTGGATCTCAGACTTCAGATCCAAATTCCATTCCAAATCTTGGATCCAATTCCATTTAGGATCTAGAATTCAACTCCATCCTGAATCTTAGACTCGGATCCAATCCTTTTTAGGATCCTAGATTCCAAATTCAACTCTTGGATTCCAGACATTCGGATCCAACTCCATCTGGGACTCTAAAATTCTAGATCCAAATCTACTTTTTCAAATCCCACCTTGGATTCTAGATCCAATTTCATCTCAGATTCTGGATTAAGGATCTGATTTCATTGGGGATCCGAGGTTTCACACCCAATTCTAAATTCCAAACTCCATCTATATTTCTACCACCTTTTTTATTCTGATTTCTCCACTCTATCTTCAAATTTCATCTTAAACTCTCAATTCTAGATCCATTTTTTCTATTCCACTTTCAATTCTTGTTTCTTAAATTCCCTTCTTCAAATTCAGGATTATCTCAGCTTTGATTATTTCGAAACTCAGGATGTATTCTAAATCCTCAATTGGAAAATCTAACTTCTCCAAGTCCTTCTTCAAACTTTCAAAAACCATTTCTTAATCATATTCTTCATGATTTCAAAATCACTTTGGATAAAATTTTCAAATTCTTTTCAAAAGAGCATACATTTTTTGCATTTACACAAGCAAGATTCTTTGTGCATTTTTATAGACTTAGAATAAATTCTTAGGTAATATTAAGGCAAAGCAAAAAGGCATAAATTTGATCCTTTGTTCGATTACCCCTGGTAAAGGTGTCAGGAACGGTCGAACCTCGTACCGATGAGCGAGCCCCGTCTCCCAATTTTCCCGCAAAATATTTCAAAAACGGAGGCGAGTTATCTTTTTCTTTTAAAAAAATTAAGGTCAAGTGAGACCTTTGCAGAAGATTTTTTGTCTCTCTTCTTTCTTTTCTTTTCTCTTCTCTCTTCTTTTCTGTCTTTTATTTTCACCCTTCAAAAATGAGAAAATAGAGGTTGAAAAGGAAAAAGAGAAGGAAGAGAGAGAAATACCAAGAGAGGAAAAATTTTGTGATGATCACAGGTTTGGCGACCGAGATGGGACTCGTTTACGTCTGGTTGGATCTATGCCTTTTGCTTTGCTTTAATATTATCTAAGTCTTTATTCTACAAATGTCAGCTATATTTTCATGCAAACCTTAGGAGCCTAGATTTTGTCCTAAGCTGACATCATTGCATATAGGATTTAAGTATGGTTTGGTAGGACCATATTGAGGAGATTATTCTATGTTCACATTAGACTTAGTTCTGAAATACAACTCTCCTCAATTTTAGGGATTGAATGCAAAACAATGTATGCAAGTATATGCTTCTCTTCATTTTAATCTATCTCTTTAGGACTTGCATTAGAGATATTTGATTTCTTGCATTTTGAACATGTTTTTGAAAACATCTCTACCTATATCGTCCCGGTCTTCACGTTGCTGGGCTGTCTCATTGAACCATAGTTTGGGAGAGAGCCTTACAACTGGATCACTTATTTGGGTTTGCGCCCCCCTACCACGTACCTAAGGGCCATAGTCTGAGGTATATCGTAGGTGCTCAAGGATGTTGGAACGCCATTACCTTAGAACCGAAGAAATATTCTTATGCCACGTACTTCGAGCTTCGACTTGAGTATATCGGTGTATCTTGATTGGAATCAGATGATTTGAACCATAGAGTTAGGATTAAGGTCCTACGAGCCTTTTTAAATATTGCATTTAGAGTCAGCTTTTAGGGAGTGCTATTTTGTGCATCATTGCTTGTATAAATTGATTCTTTTGTAGATATTATCTTATAAAATCCTATTATAAAACCCTGAATATTTTTTTCAAAATTTCTTCTATCTTCCAAAATCTAGGATTGTATATTTCTCATTCTTTATTCTTTTCGTAAATTTTTAAAACCCTAGATATTCTTTTAAGTCTTCCTCTATCTTTCAAAAGGTCCAGGTGTATTTTTCTCTTTTCTTTTTTTTTATTTATTCAATTTTCTTTTTTATCCTGCCTGCAATTTTTTTCAAAAAATTCAGATCTTTTCATCCATCTTCAAAAATGTGTCTTTAAAATTCTGTCTTCCCATCCAAGATCTCCTTTTATCAAGAAATCTCTTCTCAAAATCTCTTAAATATCTCCTTCATCGTCTTTTTTTTCCAAAAACTCCTCGAGTTTTAATCCTTCCTTTATTCTACAGAAAGCATCAACATTTCATCATGGTTCAAACGAGAGCAGAAAGAAGGGCAGCTCAGCAACACAATGACAGCGAAGTGGAAGAAATGAACTCTTCTAGGTTGTCCCGAGAACATGATTCAGAGGAAGATGATGTTGACCCAGCGATGTATAAGATCTTTCAAAAGATGATGGCAAAAATGATGTCCGAGCAAGCTGAGGCAAGTTCAAAGAAAACATCCTCTAAAAGCAAGGTAAAAAAGAAGCCAGTAAAGAAACATGTCAGGATCAACAAAAAGAGGGTTCAGCAGGACAACACTTCTGAGAGTACAGAATCAGCGAGAGAGGATTCTGAGGAACAACAGTTTGTATTCATCCCAAAACATCTACGACAACCCAAGAAGATGGTAGAAGAATCTAAATCAGTCAACATGCCTAAAGATGGGGTCCCGACAGAAGATTCAATACAAGTATTGACTAAGATGGTCAAAGATCTACAGATTCGAGATAAGGGAAAGAGGGTATATACCAGACAAGACTTCTACCTCGGTTTAGATGGAGACAACAACCTGGAGGATCTCCCCCAAAAGTTTGTTAAGTTTGACGGGTCTGGCAACCCAAAGGCTCACCTTGCAATGTTCTTCGCAGAATGTGCTAAATTCATTAAAGACAATCATGCTCTTTTCTTGTGCTTTCCTCGCAGTTTGGAGGGCATAGCAGCTAAATGGTACGTGGAGCACATCAACCCTGTCGAGCTGCGTGATTTTGATAAAGTTGTCAACCTGTTTATAGAGAGATTCATGTTCAATACTGAGGCATCACCAACCATCAATCACTTATACAATCTGAAACAGGATGACAAGGAAAAAACCATAGATTTCATCCGGAGGTGGAAAGATACCTGCAATAAGATGAGAACCCCCATCTCAGAGGAGCATGCACTACAAGTTATCCTGAACAACTTTTTTCAATCTCTCAGGAGCCTTATTTCTGAAATTCCACTAGAGAGGGGGTGAATAGTGAAATATAAAAAGATCGGTAATATAAAAATTAAAGGCAATCAGGCACAACACAAAAAACACAAGATTTATACTGGTTCGGTCGAGTTACTGACCTACATCCAGTCCGCAAGCAAAACACTTGAGCCTTTCACTATAAAATCCGAGTTACCGGATAAATAGTACAACACCCTCTATCCCAGAGGTCTACTTCTCTCAACAGATAAGGGAAACACCCTCTTTCACAGAGGTCTACTTCTCTCAATAGAGAAGGGATACAGTGAAACAGAAAGTTACACTACTTCCTATAGAACCTCCAGAATGATATGAATGCACGAATGAGGATTCTCAGAATGTTCTTCTCTTTTCACTTAGATGATTCTCTTTGTCAAAGAGCTATTCTTGACTTTTTCTCTTTCTTTTTTCTTTCTTTTTCTAGGCTCTCTTTTTCGAATATTGAATAGAAATTTTTCTCTTTGTAAGCTCACGTGTCTTTTTTTTTTTCGAAATACTATTTTGTTAGTGTATATATAGCCTTAAAAAAATAGTCATTGCCTTTTTGAAATGATTGTCCTTTTAAGATGTGATATGTCAAGTCAATTCAAAAACAACTTTGTGTAAAAAGATGTGTGTACTATATTGCTTTTTCGAAATGTCTTCTTTCCATAAGTGTAGCATTTGGGGTACACTATTCGTTGTTGTATTTTAGATGAGATATAATTTGTAAAAGGTCTATTCTTATAATAAATGATTTGTAGTACATTGAACGTTGGAGTGTAAGTTATCATGTAGTTTTGTCTTTATTCAATTTAATGATTTGTAGTACATTAGTGTTTTTATTACAAATCGTCACTCATTTACTTAAATATATGTAAGTACAATAAATACTTTGTTGAGTACTTTATTTGTAAATGGTCATTTCTCAAATGCTTTATGAGGTGTTATTTAATGTCTACAAAAAGAATGATGACTTTAAGTAAGTCGACATTCTTGAGTGCGGATTTTAATAATAAATAAATGGTCATTTGTCAAAGGCTTTTAAGGTGGCTTTTAATGCTTACAGAAGGAATGATGACTTTAAGTAAGTCGACATTCTTAAGTGTATAAAGTGAATAAAGTCTTTTTCAAACATAATTGTTTTGGTATATAATAATATTTGTTTTGTTAACTCATGATAGTCGATTATGTATTATGTCTTAAATTCATTTTGTCTTTTTCTTTCATACTTGAAATCATTAGCTTTTATTTCTTTTCAAGTTGTCATTTTCATAATTGCATGTTAGAAAGTATAATTAATGCTTTTGAAATCATGAGCTATTATATCTTGTCAAAATACCTTTTTTCATAAATACTTGTAAGAAGGTACAATGATTTGTTTCAAAAAGGTGCTTTTTGAAAAATCGTATCCTTTTATAAAACATATTTTTTTGTAAAAAGATGGCTTGTATGATAAAACGTGAAATGTGCAATATGCATGCTTCTGAAAGTTCTGTTACATATGACTCTAAAGAAAACAAAGTCTTCATCTTGAAGTAGTCGATCTTCTTGAATAGTCTTTAAGAATGTATGGCCCATCAAGCTTTTTCTTCAGAGAGTATGATTCCATCAAATAGTTGTACTTGATCAGGTTGTCTCCATTCTTCTCAGGGGAAATAACCTTGCATCAAATACTCGTTAAATGCATGACAAATCATATTCAGTCATAATATAACATTTTTCATGAAGGCATATCATCATATCATATTAAAGCATATATGGCAGTATATTATATTAAGTGTCATCAAAACATAGTTTCTCAACATTCTCCCCCTTTTTGATGATGACAAAATATGTTCCCCCTATCAAAAAAGCCATATGCATAGTAATAATGATATCATAAAAATGCATAAAACATAAAAAGTTTAAGTTTAAAAAGATCATAGTATTTTTCTCCATCATAGGAGACACGGTTTTTCTCCCAAAAAAAAATCCAAAAAATCAGAACGTATGTCGTTTAAACCTTTTTTCTTTTTTTTTTTAAACTGGTTTTGCTGAAAACCTGGTTTGAGAAACCGTTTTATGAAAAATCCTTTTGATGGAGCCTTTTTTGGAATTTAAGAAAACTTGTAACGGCCCCTTCCCGCTCTCGAACTCCCTTCCTCTCTCTGCTTCGCCCATCTGCCTTCGCCTTCCTCTCCACCTTCGATTTCCAACAACCCTCATCCTCCCGAAGCTTCTTCTCCCTCTTTAAAAGAAGCACGAAGGAGAAGGGTTTGACATCCGTTTTTCACCACCCCACCATCGCCCTCTCTTTCTCTTTTACGAAGTTTCCCCTCTTCCTCTTTAACGAAGCTCCCCTCTTCCCCTGCATTTTAGATTCTCAAGGAAAACCCACAACAAAGTGCCATTCTTCTCCTTCCTACTTCAGAATCCCTACAGCTACAGGGAGCTCGACAAGAGAGAGTAAAGGAGAACTCCCCCTTTCTTCTACAGAGCCACAGGTAAGTGACCACTTCCCTTCTACCCTTTTAATTTTTAGTAAGACTCGCTTCTCTTTTTACTGCATTCCCTTGTATGGAATCACTTATTCTTTATTTCTAGTTACTTTTTTTTAAATACCACTTTACCTTCATTTCCAGCATTTCCCTGTACCAATCTCTCTTTTTCTTCTTCATTTATTTTTCTTTCATTTGTATTTGAAGGCACAAGAGGTGGGAATCGACCTGCATATAGCAGGATCGATCCTCCCTGTGCAACATCAAATGGGAATGGTATCCATTCCAACATATCTCCCCTCGTTTATACTCCTGCATAGTTGATTTCATTTTTAAATTTTCTGTGGTTTCAACTATTTGTTCACATCAGGTTTTGATTTTTTTTTTATAATGGATTGATACTTCCTGATTTCTAATCTTTTTTTTTTAGCTTTGATGCTTTGTTTTATTTCCCCTTTTTCTTTTAATTCATTCATTTGTTTTAGTCTTCTTCTTATTTTGTTATATCTAATTCCTTGTATTAATAAAGCTTGATCACTCCTTACTCACGATATACCTACGGTTGATCCCCATTTCAGCATCAGCATTTCTTGTTGATCTTCTTCATAGGTGCCCATCATATTATATCCATGCCAATCGTGCTCTGCCTATCACGCTATGCCTGGTATCCCATAGATGAATCTCAGTATGTTTTGCATTACTTCTTTTTATCATGAAGCTCTCCATCGATTTCCTGTGTGAATTGTTGTTAGAGTTCTAGGTAACACCCCCCCCCCTTTTTTTTTCCTTTCTTTTCTCCTCCTTTTACGGTTCCTCTATGAATTCTTTTTTTTTTATCATTGTTATTAGTTTTGACTACCTTTCTGTTTTTCTTTCTCTTCCTCTATTTTTAGCTTGATTTCTTTTCTTAGTATCGATCTTATGTTTGTATTTTGAATCTTTCTCTCATAAGGTTTGATTCCTTATTTTCACTTTTTTTTCTTTTACTTTACTTGTTCGTGTCTTAATCATCTGTTACATTCTTTGTCCTTTTGAAAGGAGTAATTTGAAATTGCTGACTCGTTTTAGCAATTGGCATTACATAATACTGCATTTCTACCATTCTGTAATTTTACTTACTCTCCTTGTTTTTACTCTTATCACTCGCCTGGTATTTGGTTTTGATGACATCTTAGTTATAATATGTTGTGCTATCTATTATAATCCTTGTTTAGTTTTCATTCCATCCATTAAATGTCCATCATATGTTTCCTGCATGTTCCTTTATGTTGTATTTTCTTCAGCTTATTGATTCATTACGCCTGCTAATGCACTGCACTCCCTGTTATCTAATATTTTGCATATATTCTCTAATGGGTTTTATTCATGTTTTGTTGCTAGCATTATAATCCCATAGGTTTTCTCTGTAATTTGAAGCCAAATGTAGCATCCCATTGTCTTCTTTCCTATTCCAGGATTTTCCATTTACTGCTATTGTGCACCATCAATTCAAGCACATCTTTCACCTCACGGCATCCAAGACGTGCCCACCCTGTCCCCATGTGGCTCAGCCACTGGCGACCTTGTGCTGCTTTTGCCACTCGTTTTTTTTTTCTTTTTCTTTTTCTTTTTTTTTTCTTCTCAGTCATCTTTCTTCACGATTCTCTTGATGGGGGGTTTGGTGCTGAGGTGGTCATTGGAGTTGCTCTAAGTCCATGTTATGTCCTTGGTGCAACTGGATCAAACTTCGAAAGCATCACCCCAGAAGGAAGGTGCTACTCCGAAAATCATCTTAAACAAAAAAAAAAGGTATGGTAACAAGGCATGCTATAATATTGAGGAAGCGCATGATGAATCGACAAAGAATTTTGGTCCTGGATTGGCTATTCCACAGCAGGGCCAGTGCAAATTTTGTTGTCACTTGGAGGATTTCACGGTTGTTTCATATGTCTTCATTCGAAAGAAAGATGCAGAGCAGTCTGTAGCAAGGATGGCATTAGAGAAGCCTGGTAATGTCTCCTCAAAAAGCATTCTTACAATAAGGGAACAATGGGTCGAAATTGGTTGCATGCCTTTCTTTCGTATTTACAGATGAGTTTCTCAAATTACCGCATCCACTGGTTGCTCACTTCAGAACGACACTTCTGCAAAAAAAACAAAAGAAGAAAGAAAGATCATCTAATGGTTTCTATTTCCATATATCTTTGATTTTAGAATATATATTGAATTTTGAATTCCTTGTAAAAGGTGCAGGGTCAATCTGCAGTCATGCATCCATTGGGAATGTCCAATGCCCTGTATTTGATCAGTTAATTGATTCATTGCTTGAATCCTGAAGGATTGATTTCAAAATTTTGATTTACTGATCAGTGGGATGCTTAACCCTGATATCCAAAACCAGTCGGCCAATAAGTTTATATTTTCAAATCCTAAATATGATACCCAAATCTGGTTCATCTAATTATTGTCAATTTGCAGATTCCTCTTTCATTGCCATAAGTATCCACTCCTCGCTGCAAAATTCAGTATAAGTCATCGTGAGGCTTCATCCCATCTGCTGTGAAAATTTGTTTTAAGCTCTTTTGATTCTAAGGCAACAGACGTCTGGATTTCCAGCCTTGTCATGATTTTTCACAAAAGTCTACTTGCTCAGTGATTGGGCCTAAGTCTCAGAAATCATGGCCAAGACAAGTGGTGCTCATTTCAATTATCCAAAGAATTTCGCTGATGATGGTAAAGGAAATGTTCACTTTACTGATATGATAGGTGTGGAAACTAGGAAGATGGTGTTACGACCCTAGCTGACGAAAAGTCCAGTGTGTCGAGTTATACAATGTTTGAGCACTTGCAAAGATTTATTAGACCAACGGAGCATGGTGGGATGGAGGTGTCATTGTATACAAAAAATCAAGCCATCTGATACCGCTTCCTCAGACCCATCAATGAGTTTAAGGCCTCATACTATCATATTCACCGAAAGCATACCTTTTGTGATATCTCATCACACAACACCCACCTGCTGAAGGCACATTTTCTGTAACATGTCGTATTTCACCCTCTTCACCAAACTTTACTACACTCTACACACATTTTCCTCCAGCTTCAACACTTTCTTGAATACTTTCCATCTATCCCTACTTCCCAGCATCTCATTTGCATTCCTTAACAGTAGCACCGCTGCACTTACAACAACATGAATGTCATCATCTTCCTATTTACAACCAGAATTTCATCTCCCCATATCTTTACCGCCCATCATTTGGCTATCCACACACCTACAACAGTGCGTGGCATTGTTGTAGCCTTTCACATGCTCACAGCAGTGCCAATGCACTGCTATGTCTCACCCTCTTGGTGTTCTTAACAATATAACAGCCCTCATTATATCCTTTTCAACACAGGATCCATAGCAAACCTTCAATCTATTTTCCCATCTCTCGACCCTTACACAACCGCCCTTCCATTTGCTGCAACACTTACAGTAACAACATATTACCCACTTGACATCTTGTATACGCCATGGTCATAGCTACTCCATCACCTTCATCACTTCTTATTACACTATATTGTAAACAATATTGTTACAGCGCCAGCTCCTCATTCAATGCTACTCACCATGATACAGCATCCATCACCCTATTTTCAAATCCTAAATATGATGTTGTTGCACTTCTTAGTTGTTGCTGTCATCTCTACTACCCACTACAACATATATCATCCAGCACATGCTTTACACTCCAGTTGCCCTTGCCTGTCATGTCATCACTTAGGCTACACCACTTTGCATACACTTACTGTTAACACATTTTCACATCTCACTTTTGCTGCACTCATATCACTTCCAGCATGATAACACTTCACCTCCCTTGCACCACTACCTTATATCTGTAATCTATTAATTTTTTGTGTGTTACCTTCACTTACACCTTATCATACCATATGTGCACTGCTTACTATCCATCTACACTCACTACCACTGTCAATATCATCAAAATTTGTATGTCAAGGTTGCTACAAAATAGCTTATGGCTGGGTCAGTAAAATTATTAAGCTCTCATGAACTGGTTTTTCATCCTATAGCACATGCTACTCATGTTACAGAGTCGTCGGCTTCAGCAAGTTGTTTCTCTTCATGGTGATATACAAACCTTTGCCCCTCAGTTCTTTATATGCTGTATTACATCATCCGGTTGCATGGCATCCATCTTACCTATTGTTTTCCGTTGCATTTTTTCACAAATTCAATTCATATATGGGATAAATCTAGTCTTAACAATGTGTTTTCTCATTAACCCAATACATTTCATATGCATATTTTTTAAACTCATTTTCTCACTTGATTAGTATATCATATATGTTTCCTTTGATCAGTATGTCCATCTTAAATTCCAATTTAATATTTCTTTCATGTTGGATATTTTGCCTTGTGGCTGACTAAATTGTTTTGCAGGGATATCTGAAAAGTGTTGATTTCCTCTCTTAAATTAGGATTTTGTCATCTCCAATTCCAGTTTAATAAGAATATTTCTCTTTCCAGCATAGATTAGAATATATGAGCATGAAATCATGTGCCTCATATCATTTTGCTATTTTATTTTAAAAATTTCATGAATGGGAACACGAATGACACGTGCACCATTCTAATAAAGGTGATTAAATCCTAAGTTGACGATTTGCATCAATGGCCATTGTCAGGATGTGAACAAGACTTAGAATTTTCATCTTTTATAGAATAACACTGGATCTTCTTCCAACAATCATCATATCTTTAAATATTTTCTTCTTTTATCAAAGTTTAAATTAAATTTAACTCAAAATATATATCAATGGTCATAGTCAGGATATATTGAGCGTTAATTTTATTTTAAACTCTATAAAATCACCAAAATATATTTTATTTTTTATCTAAATCTAAATATGATTATTATATAATACATCCAATGACCATAGTCAGGGATGTATTATATCTTCAATCTTATTTACATTCATTTAAAAAATGAAATATGATTTTCAAATCCAATTTCAAAATCCTTTAGATTCATTCATCATTTAGGATAGAATTGCATCATATTTTCAAAATTCCTTTTCGAAAATCCAAGTGGTTTTGAATATCTTCTTCATTTCTCAGATCAATTCTTATTTATAGATTCAGATTCAAAATTCTATCTCACTTCAAGATCCAAAACTTCAATTTCAAAGTTCAATTTGACTTTGAAATTTCAAAATCATTTTGTGTTCAAACTTCAAATTTCCGATTCAAATAAAAAATTCAAAATTTCAATCCCTTTTTGAAATTCCAAATTCATTTACAGGATTCAAACCAACATCCCCAAAAAAAAAACAATTTCAAAGTTTAACTTAAAATTTCTGATTCATCTTCTAATTTCAAAAACTCAGGCCTTAAGACAAATTCATCCTTCATTCTTCAAATTTAGTCTTGATTCTCAAATCAAAATTTTGAGATTGATTCTGAATCTCAAAATCTGATTTCTTTTAAATTCAATCTGGGTTCCTAAAACCCAGACCCACCTTAAAAGTCCCATTTGGACTTTCAAAATCCAAATCCAAAGTTAGAACCCAATCCCAACTTGGATCCAGATTTCCAAATGCAATTTCCACTTTTGGATCTCAGACTTCAGATCCAAAATTCATTTTAGGATCCAGAATCCAATTCCATCTTGGATCTCAGACTTCATATCAAAATTCCATTCCAAATCTTGGATCCAATTCCATTTAGGATCCATAATTCAACTCCATCCTGGATCTTAGACTTCGGATCCAATCCCCTTTAGGATCCCAGATTCCAAATTCAACTCTTGGATTCCAGACATTCGGAACCAACTCCATCTAGGACTCTAAAATTCGAGATCCAAATCTACTTTTCCAAATCCCACCTTGGATTCTAGATCCAATTTTATCTCAGATTCTGGATTTAGGATCCGATTTCATCGTGGATCCCAGGTTTCACACCCAATTCTAAATTCCAAACTCCATCTAGATTTCTTCCACCTTTTTTATTCTGATTTCTCCACTCTATCTTCGAATTCCATCTTAAACTCTCAATTCTAGATCCATTTTTCTATATTCCACTTTCAATTCTTGTTTCTTAAATTCCCTTCTTCAAATTCAGGATTATCTCACCTCCGTTTTGAAAATATTTTGCGGGAAAATGGAGAGATAGGATCCGCTCGTCGGTATGAGGTTTGACCGTTCCTGGCGCCTTTACTAAGGGTAATCGAACCAAAAATCAAATTTATGCCTTTTGCTTTTCTAAAATATCATCTAAGAATTTATTCTAAGTCTAAAATGCACAAAGAATCATGATTGTGGAATGCAAGGATGTATGCTCTTTTGAGAAAAATGATTTAAAAAATTCCAAGTGTTTCTGAGATGAAATTGATAATGGAGTGAAGAAATGATTTAAAGGATTGATTTGGATCTTAGATTTGGAATCCAACTCAGGATTTGAAATAAATATGGAAGAAGAGACTTGAATTTCCAAGTTTTGGAATGATCAGGATTTAGAGAGATAAATATGTGGAAAGAGGAATTTAGAATTGGAATTTTGAAATAAGAATAATTTTTCAAAGTCATAATGGACTTTGAATTAGAATCGATTTTCAAGGATCGATTTTGAATTCAATATCAAAATAGGAATTTGAATTTAGACTTGAGAAATAAATTTGCAATTGGCTTTGAGAATAGGAGATGAAATTAGATTTGAAATGAAGTTTTGATCTAATATCTGAGATGGAACTGGATCTGAGATTTGAGATCCGAGATAGGGTTGGATCCAGGTTCTGGAATTCTAAGTGGAATTGGATCCGAAGTCTAAGATCCAAGATAAAGTTGAATTCTGAATAAAAAATGGAATTGGATAAGAAGTCTAAGATCTGAGATAAAGTTGGATCTAAAATCTGGATCCTGAAGGAGAATTGGACTCTGGACCCTAAAATAGATTTTGGATTTGAAGTCTGAGATCCAAGATTAGATTGGATCCGGAATCTGGAACCTAAATTGAATTTGGATCTGAAGATCTGGAATCTAAGATAGAATTGGATTCTGGATCCCAAATAGAATTTGGATTTCAAGATCTGGAATCAAAGATGAAATTGGATTCTGGACCCTAAATGGATTTTGGATCTGAAGTCTGAGATCCAAGATTGGATCGGATCCGGAATCTAGAACCTAGAATGGAATTTGGATCTGAAGTCTGAGATCCAAAAAGTGGAGGTGGATTTTGAATCTTGAAAATGAATTTAGAATTCCAAAGTTGTTTTGAACTTTGAAATTTGATTTGAAATTTAGAATCTTGAATTATGAATTTCAAAGTCAAATTGGACTTTGAATTTGAAGTTTTGAAATCCGAAGATGAATCAGAGATCTCAAAGTTAAATTGAACTTTGAAATCAGACTTGAATTTGGAAATGGAATTTTGAATATAACATTGAATTTGGAATTTCAAAGTCAAATTGGACTTTAAAATCAAAGTTTTGAATTTTTTAAATAAAATAGAAGAATGAATTGAAATAGGATAGTTGAGATTACTTGGAGTTTTGGGAAAGGAATTTTGAAAATATGATGCAATTCTATCCTAAATGATGAATGAATAATTTTGAAATTGGATTTTGAAAATCATACTTCATTCTTTAAATGAATGTAAATAAGATTGAGGATATAATATATCCCTGACTATGGTCATTGGATATATTATATAATAATCATATTTAAATTCAGGTGAAGAATAAAACATATTTTGGTGCTTTTATAGAGTTTAAAATGAAATTAACTCTCAATATATCCTGACTATGGCCATTGATATATATTTTGAGCTAATTTTAAATTAAACTCTAATAAAAGAAGAAAAATATTTGAAAATATGATGATTTTTGAAAAGGATTCAGTGTGGATCCAGTGTAATTCCATAAAAGATGAAAATCCTAAGTTTTGTTCACATCCTGACTATGGCCATTGATGTAAATCATCAACTTAGGATTAATCACCTCCTATTAGAATGGTGCACGTGCCATTTGTGTTTCATCATTGGTGAATTCTCGAACAAAAAGAAGGAAATGATATGAAAACAAGCAATATGTATATGCTCATACATTCTAATCTAAGACTGGAAATATAGAGTTTTCATTAATATCTAGCCTATTACAATTTTGGGAATGCAAAGAAATAATAAAATCCTAGATCTAAGGCAATTTCAACAACTTCTGAATATTTCCTGCAAAACACTTAGTTAGTATAAAGTGAGAGAAAAATGGAAATGGCAAAATATTCATATTGAATCTAAGGATACTGATAATTAGATAGACATGCCTGAATAGAAAAGAATGCATGTGTGAAAGGCAATGGCATCTTCTGTATTTACGAGAGAATATGCATATATACATGTATATATATATACATGTATATATATATATATATATATATATATATATATATATATATATATGTACATATATAGGTGTATATACACATATCTAACACCATTGGTAAATGAAAACCTATATGAGAGGGCATATGCAATGGATGAAGGCAAGGGCCAGGATGGTTCAAGGTGAACCATCATGAAATACGACCACCACTGTTCTTTATGAATTACTTTTGAAAGAGAACCACTATAGTCGTTCCTGATGGACTACTATAGAAAAGCAAGGGCCACAGTGGTTCATTGTGAACCACTGTGAAAGAAATATAACTATAGTAGTTCTTAATTGACTGCTATAGTAAAGGAAAACCACAGTGATTCTTTGTGAATCACTATAAAAATAGCCACAGTGGTTCATTGTGAACCACTGTGAAAGATCCACCATCCTGTGGTGGAATCCGTGGTTGTTGCAGGAGTATGCATATGGTATGGTGGATAGCATCATGATTGTTGGGGTATGAGGCTAAAGATGACTAATGGACATACATAAGTGTTGTGCATGAGCACACATCCTGTCATTATTTATTGCAATGAAACATATATGCGTAAACTAAAATTTATACAGTATGTACATAGGTTGAACCCCTATAGAATCAATAGTTTGTAGGTTGAACTTCTGTCAAACCAATATGGCTCACAGGTTGAATCCCTTCGTAAACCAAAATTTCTTCTTAACCCAATCGATCTTTAGGTTGAACTCCTACTGATCAGCGAAGCTTTAGGTTGAACTCCTACCGATTCGCAGTCCATAGGTTGAACCCCTTTAGGCCCATTTCCTTCAGTCAATCTTTAGGTTGAACCCCTACTGATCCACGATCTTTAGGTTGGACTCCTACTAATTTGCAGTTCTCATTTTGAATCCCCTTCAGACCATTTATAAGTCAAGATGTAGGTTGAATTCTTGTTGATCTGAGGTTCTTGGGTTGAGTTCCTTTTAAACCGATGTCATTTTTCAAAGATTAATCTTTAGGTTGAAATCCTACTGATCAAGGCCCTTAGGCTGAACTCCTTCTGGACCAATTTCCCTTCAAAAGGTCGATCTTTAGGTTGAACTCCTTCTGAACCCATTTCATTTTCAAAAATTCAATCTATAGGTTGAATTCCTACTGATCCCTCTGTCTTTTGCAGTTCCTAGGTTGAATTCCTATTGAACCTGCTTCATTCTTCAAAATTTCAATTTGTAGGTTGAATTCCTACTAATCCATATTCTTTTACAGTTCTTAGGTTGAACTCCTATTAAACCAAAATTCATTTTTTTCAAAAATCCAATCCGTAGGTTGAATTCCTACTGAACCATATTCTTTTACGATTCTTAGGATGAATTCCTATCAAACCAAATTCATTTTTTTCAAAAAGCAAATCCGTAGATTGAATTCCTACTAATATATATTCTTTTGTAATCCTCAAGTTGAATTCCTGTTTAACTAAATTCATTCTTCAAAATTTCAATCTATAGGTTGAATTCCTACTGATCAAAGTATTCTTTGTGGTTCTCAGGTTGAATTCCTATTGAACCAAATTCATTCGTCAAAGATTCAATCCGTAGGTCGAATTTCTACTGATCCATATTCTTTTACAAACCAATTTCATTTTTCAAAAAATAAAATTTGTAGGTTGAATTCCTACTGATCTATATTCTTTTGCAGTTCTTAGGTTGAATTCCTATCGAACCAAATTCATTTTTGTAGGCTAAATTCCTACTGATCTATATTCTTTTGAATTCCTATTCAACTTGAACCAAATTCATTCTTCAAAAATTCAGTCTGTAGGATAAATTTTTACTGGTCAGAAAATTCTTTTGCAAATTCTTAGGTTGAATTCCTATTAAATGAACTTCATTTTTTCAAAAATTTAGTCTGCAGGATGAATCCCTATAGATCCAATATTTATTGCGGCTCTTAAGTTAAGTCCCTGTTGAGCCAATGTTGTGTGATAAAACCAATATTTTTCATATTATTTCTTCCAAAATTTCAGCTAAAAGGCATATCAAAATCTATATTAAGTAATTATTTCACAAAGGATTCTTAAAAACTTTGCCAATCTGCTAAAATATGTGTTGATTCCAATACTTAATTGCACAAAAGTATCACCTCGAATTACCTCTAGTATTCTTTTAAAAAAGGTGAAGCTTTTTTGTGAAAAAGAGTAAAATTCAAATCTTCTCTCTGTTGGTCAACCAAGAGGATGTAAGAAATATCCTTGGAATGATTAGCAAAAGAAATATTCAATGATGTTGAAAAGTCGAAAGCAAATCGATATTGATCATAGCTATGGCGCATGTTTTAAGTTGATTTTTCTGGCAATCAGGCAGTGGACATACCCTGAGCGATAAAAAGAATCCACTCAATCCATATCTCCTCATTCATTCATTTAAGCTTCAATCAAATATCCGCAAAGGGGATCTCTCAATTGTCGTCCAGATGAAAACGAATATGCGAGTTCGACCCCCGGGGCCAAAGAAGATTCGAATCATCTTCGAGATGAAGGAGTTTGTGACGGATCCTTCCAAGGAATGTTCAGATCACCGCCAAGATGAAGGCTACTGCGCTGAGCCTCCCGACAAACCCAAAAAGATATTTGATAGCTACTATCATCAAGATTTTTTTTTTATCGCCGAGCCAATATAATTCCTGAGAAAAAGGAGGATCGGAGCATCTCCAAGATGACGGAGTTTGTGAGGTACCCTTCTCCGAAGAAAAAGAAGAGAAAAGCCAGGACATCTCCAAAATGAAGGACGATGTAATGAACTTCCCCCTGAAAACCCAAGAAAGCTTAATGTCTCAAAAAGAGTGCCAAAAAGATCATTATGGGAAAAGCCTCAGGATATCAAACTGCCAAAATTGCCAGAAATCATGTTTTCTCATGCAAAATCCTTTCATCAATATCTTTTCACTGCTTGCTTTTATGAAATTAAGAGTATTTCTTCTCTATTCATATCAAGGAAATAGATAACTTTCTTGAAGAAACTCAACAGCTTTAAAATTTGAATCTGACTCCGGAATCCGGGAAGTTAACTTCATTTTGGAGGAAATACTCTAGGTGAAAAGAGGGAATATCTTTCGCACATACATGCATGCTTTTAAGCACTTAAATCAATTACAATTTCATATTATGGGCAAAATTTTCTAGTTATCCAAAAATGAGACAAATACTCAATATCTATTTTGATACAACGTACCATTGTGTATACCTTTTAAAGAGAATTCCTTCATTCTGGAGAGGTATTTCTCCTAGTCCCATCATGGTTCTTCCCATCGAGGAATCCATGCTTTGTATATCTGTTCAAAATAAAAAAATTATACCTGAACCTTATCTCACGAGGTGTTTTTCGAAAAATGTCCCATCCAGGTTAAGGGCTAAGCCTGTGTCTTTTCAAAAAAAAAAATCGCATCTTTGTCTCGGCCATGAGACTTCTTTAATCTCTCCTTTTACCATTTTGAGATAGTCATCCCAAAATCCCACTACGATTTCCTCATTTTTTCTGTCCAAATTACTTTCTTCTCGACGATTTCGTTTTCTTCCCAAAACCTTTCAGGGTAAGGTACCAAACCTAAAAAAATAAAAGCCTTCTCAAAACTAATTCCTCGACACCCAGTTCAGACCTTCTGACTGGGGCATTTTTTTAGAAAATTTGGCGTGTCCTCTTTGCCACTAAGCTCGGCTTACAATCGGCTTAGCAGCAAAGAGGGGCATCTGTGAACACCCTAAATTTTCCCCAAAATCTATAAATTTCCCTCGTTGGCCCCTGGTTCTATCTTTTGAACAATCAGATCAATTTTTGATAAAATTTTCATTCATTTCTCGGATTTGTTGGAAACCAGACCCAATTTTCATTTCTAACCCATTTTTTTGAAGGATTTTCCAAAGAACAACGTTAAAACTCTCAAAAAACCCTTCTCTTGTAAATATTTTTAAAATTTACAAAGTATTTTTAAAATCCTTTTGTTTTCTCGTAATTTTCATAGATTTATCTTAAAAACACCAAAAAATGTGGAAAATGCCGCAAGAAAAATAACAAAAAAAATCCAAAAAATCAGAAAGTATGTCGTTTAAACCTTTTTTCTTTTTTTTTGAAACTTGTTTTGCTGAAAACCTCGTTTGAGAAACCGTTTTATGAAAAATCCTTTTGATGGAGCCTTTTTTGGAATTTAAGAAAACTTGTAACGGCCCCTTCTCGCTCTCGAACTCCCTTCCTCTCTCTGCTTCGCCCATCTGCCTTCGCCTTCCTCTCCACCTTCGATTTCCAACAACCCTCATCCTTCCGAAGCTTCTTCTCCCTTTTTAAAAGAAGCACAAAGGAGAAGGGTTCGGCATCCGTTTTTCACCACCCCACCATCGCCCTTTCTTCCTCTTTTACGAAGTTTCCCCTCTTCCTCTTTCACGAAGCTCCCCTCTTCCCCTGCATTTTAGATTCTCAATGAAAACCCACAACAAAACGCCATTCTTCTCCTTCCTACTTCAGAATCCCTATAGCTACAGGGAGCTCGACAAGAGAGAGTAGAGGAGAACTCCCCCTTTCTTCTACAGAGCCACAGGTAAGTGACCCCTTCCCTTCTACCCTTTTAATTTTTAATAAGACTCTCTTCTCTATTTATTGCATTCCCTTGTCTGGAATCGCTTATGCTTTATTTCTAGTTACTTTTTTTTAAATACCTCTTTACCTTCATTTTCAGCATTTCCTTGTACCAATCTCTCTTTTTCTTCTTCATTTATTTTTCTTTCATTTGTATCTGAAGGCACAAGAGGTGGGAATCAACCTGCATATAGCAGGATCGATCCTTTCTGTGCAACATCAAATGGGAATGGTATCCATTCCAACATATCTCCCCTCGTTTATACTCCTGCATAGTTGATTTCATTTTTAAATTTTCTTTGGTTTCAATTATTTGTTCGCATCAGGTTTTGATTTTTTTTTTATAATGGATTGATACTTTCTGATTTCTAATCTTTTTTTTTTTAGCTTTGATGCTTTGTTTTATTTCCCCTTTTTCTTTTAATTCATTCATTTGTTTTAGTATTCTTCTTATTTTGTTATATCTAATTCCTTGTATTAATAAAGCTTGATCACTCCTTACTCACGATATACCTACGGTTGATCCCCATTTCAGCATCAGCATTTCTTGTTGATCTTCTTCATAGGTGCCCATCATATTATATCCATGCCAATCGTGCTCTGCCTATCACGCTATGCCTGGTATCCCATAGATGAATCTCAATATGTTTTGCATTACTTCTTTTCATCATGAAGCTCTGCATCGATTTCCCGTGTGAATTGTTGTTAGAGTTCTGGGTAACACCCCCCCCCCCCCCTTTTTTTTCCTTTCTTTTCTCCTCCTTTTACGGTTCCTCTATGAATTCTTTTTTTTTATCATTGTTATTACTTTTGACTACCTTTCTGTTTTTCTTTCTCTTCCTCTATTTTTAGCTTGATTTATTTTCTTAGTATCGATCTTCTATTTGTATTTTGAATATTTCTCTCATAAGGTTTGATTCCTTATTTTCACTTTTTTTTTCTCTTTTTTTTTTTTACTTTACTTGTTCGTGTCTTAATCCTCTGTTACATTCTTTATCCTTTTGAAAAGGGTAATTTGAAATCGCTGACTCGTTTTAGCAATTGGCATTACATAATACTGCATTTCTACCATTCTATAATTTTAGTTACTCTCCTTGTTTTTACTCTTATCACTCGCCTGGTATTTGGTTTTGATGACATCTTAGTTATAATATGTTGTGTTATCTGTTACAATCCTTGTTTAGTTTTCATTTGATCTATTAAATGTCCATCATACGTTTCCTGCGTGTTCCTTTATGTTGTATTTTCTTTAGCTTATTGATTCATTACGCCTGCTAACGCACTGCACTCCCTGTTATCTGATATTTTGCACATATTCTCTGATGGGTTTTATTCATGTTTTGTTGCTAGCATTATAATCCCATAGGTTTTCTCTGTAATTTGAAGCCAAATGCAGCATCCCATTGTCTTCTTTCATATTCCATGATTTTCCATTTAATGCTATTGTGCACCATCAATTCAAACACATCTTTCACCTCACGGCATCCAAGACGTGCCCACCCTGTCCCCATGTGGCTCAGCCACTGGCGACCTTGTGTTGCTTTTGCCACTCGGTTTTTTTTTTCTTCTCAGTCATCTTTCTTCATGATTCTCTTGAAGGGGGTTTGGTGCTGAGGTGGTCGTTGGAGTTGCTCTAAGTCCATGTTATGTCCTTGGTGCAACCGGATCAAACTTCAAAGCATCACCCTAGAAGGCAGGTGCTACTCCGAAAATCATCTTAAACAAAAAAAAAGGTATGGTAACAAGGCATGCTATAATATTGAGGAAGCGCATGATGAATCAACAAAGAATTTTGGTCCTGGATTGGCTATACCACAGCAGGGCCAGTGTAAATTTTGTTGTCACTTGGAGGATTTCACGGTTGTTTCAGATGTCTTCATTCGAAAGAAAGATGCAAAGCAGTCTGTAGCAAGGATGGCATTAGAGAATCCTGGTAATGTGTCCTAAAAAAGCATTCTTACAATAAGGGAACAATGGGTCGAATTGGTTGCATGCCTTTCTTTCGTATTTACAGATGAGTTTCTTAAATTACCGCATCCACTGGTTGCTCACTTCAGAATGACACTTCAGCAAAAAAAAACAAAAGAAGAAGGAAAGGTCATCTAATGGTTTCTATTTCCATATATCTTTGATTTTAGAATATATATTGAATTTTGAATTCCCTGTAAAAGGTGAAGGGTCAATCTGCAGTTATGTATTCATCGGGAATGTCCAATGCCCTGTATCTAATCAGTTAATTGATTCATTGCTTGAATCCTGAAGGATTGATTTCAAAATTTTGATTTACTGATCAGTGAGATGCTTAACTCTGATATCCAAAACCAGTCAGCCAATAAATTTATATTTTCAAATCCTAAATCTGATACCCGAATCTGGTTCATCTAATTATTCTCAATTTGCAAGTTCCTCTTTCATTGCCATAAGTATCCACTCTTCGCTGCAAAATTCAGTATAAGTCATCGTGAGGCTTCATCCCATCTGTTGTGAAAATTTGTTTTAAGCTCCCTTGATTCTAAGGCAATAGACGTCTGGATTTCCATCCTTGTCATGATTTTCGACAAAAGTCTACTAGCTTAGTGATTGGGCCTAAGTCTCAAAAATCATGGCCAAGACAAGTGGTGCTCATTTCAATTATCCAAAGAATTTCGCTGATGATGGTAAAGGAAATGTTCACTTTACTGATATGATAGTTGTGGCAACTAGAAGATGGTGTTACGACCCAGGCTGACGAAAAGTCTAGTGTGTCGAGTTATACAATGTTTGAGCACTTGCAAAGATTTATTAGACCAATGGAGCATGGTGGGATGGAGGTGTCATTGTATACAAAAAATCAAGCCATCTGATGCCGCTTCCTCAGACCCATCAATGAGTTTAAGGCCTCATACTATCATATTCACCGAAAGCATACATTTTGTGATATCTCATCACACAGCACCCACCTGCTGAAGGCACATTTTCTCTAACATGTCATATTTCACCCTCTTCGCCCACCTTTACTACACTCTGCACACATTTTCCTCCAGCTTCAACACTTTCCTCAATACTTGCCATCTATCCCTACTTCCCAACATCTCATTTGCATTCCTTAACAGTAGCACCGCTGCACTTACAACAACATGAATGTCATCATCTTCCTATTTACAACCAGCATTTCATCTCTCCATACCTTTACCGCCCATCATTTGGCTATCCACACACCTACAACAGTGCTTGGCATTGTTGTAGCCTTTCACATGCTCACAGCAGTGCCAATGCACTGCTATGTCTCACCCTCTTGGTGTTCATAACAGTATAACAACCCTCATTATATCCTTTTCAACACAACATTCATAGCAAACCTTCAGCCTATTTTCCCATCTCTCGACCCATACACAACCGCCCTTCCATTTGCTGCAACACTTACAGTAACAACATATTACCCACTTGACATCTTGTATAAGTCACGGTTATAGCTACTCCATCACCTTCATCACTTCTTATTACACTATATTGTAAACAATATTGTTGCAGCGCTAGCTCCTCATTCAATTCTACTCACCGTGATACAACATCCATCACCCTCATTAGTTGTTGCTGTCATCTCTACTACCTACTACAACATATATCATCCAGCACATGCTTTACACTCCAGTTGCCCTTGTCTGTCATGTCATCACTTAGGCTACACCACTTTGCATACACTCACTGTTAACACATTTTCACATCTCACTTCTGCTGCACTCATATCACTTCCAACATGATAACACTTCACCTCCCTTGCACCACTACCTTATATCTGTAATCTATTAATTTTTTCTGTGTTACCTTCACTTACACCTTATCATACCATATGTGCACTGCTTACTATCCATCTACACTCACTACCACTGTCAATATCATCAAAATTTGTATGTCAAGGTTGCTACAAAATAGCTTATGGCTGGGTCAGTAAAATTATTAAGCTCTCATGAACTAGTTTTTTATCCTATAGCACATGCTACTCATGTTACAGAGTCGTCGGCTTCAGCAAGTTGTTGCTCTTCATGGTCATATACAAACATTTGCCCCTCAGTTCTTTATATGATGTGTTATATAATCCGGTTGCATGGCATCCATCTTACCTATTGTTTTCCGTTGCATTTTTTCACAACTTCAATTCATATCTGGGCTAAATCTAGTCTTAACATTTTGTTTTCTCATTAACCCAATACATTTCATATGCATATTTTTTAAACTCATTTTCTCACTTGATTAGTATAGCATGTATGTTTCCTTTCATCAGTATGTCCATCTTAAATTCCAATTTAATATTTCTTTCATGCTGGATATTTTGCCTTGTGGCTGACTAAATTGTTTTGCAGGGATATCTGAAAAGTGTTGATTTCCTCTCTTAAATGAGGATTTTGTCATCTCCAATTCCAGTTTAATAAGAATATTTCTCTTTCCAGCATAGATTAGAATATATGAGCATGAAATCATGTGCCTCATATCATTTTGCTATTTTATTTTAAAAATTTCACGAATGGGAACACGAATGACATGTGCACCATTCTAATAAAGGTGATTAAATCCTAAGTTGACGATTTGCATCAATGGCCATAGGTAGGATGTGAACAAGACTTAGGATTTTCATCTTTTATAGAATAACACTGGATCTACACTGGATCTCTTTCCAACAATCATCATATCTTTAAATATTTTCTTCTTTTATGAGAGTTTAAATTTAACTTAAAATACATATCAATGGCCATAGTCGGGATATATTGAGCGTTAATTTCATTTTAAACTCTATAAAAACACCAAAATATATTTTATTTTTTATCTGAATCTAAATATGATTATTATATAATACATCCAATGACCATAGTCAGGGATGTATTATATCTTCAATCCTATTTACATTCATTTAAAAAATGAAATATGATTTTCAAATCCAATTTCAAAATCCTTTAGATTCATTCATCATTTAGGATAGAATTGCATCATACTTTCAAAATTCTTTTTCAAAAATCCAAGTGGTTTTGAATATCTTTTTCATTTCTCAAATCAATTCTTATTTATAGATTCATATTCAAAATTCTATCTCACTTCAAGATCCAAAAATTTAATTTCAAAGTCCAATTTGACTTTGAAATTTCAAAATCATTTTGTATTCAAACTTCAAATTTCCGATTCAAATAAAAAATTCAAAATTTCAATCCCTTTATGAAATTCCAAATTCATTTACTTGATTCAAACCAACATCCAAAAAAAAAACAATTTCAAAGTTTAACTTAAAATTTTTTATTCATCTTCTAATTTCAAAAACTCAGGCCTTAAGACAAATTCATCCTTCATTCTTCAAATTTAGTCTTGATTCTCAAATCAAAATTTTGAGATTGAGTCTGAATCTCAAAATCTGATTTCTTTTAAATTCAATCTGGGTTCCTAAAACCCAGACCCACCTTCAAAAGTCCCATTTAGACTTTCAAAATACAAATCCAAAGTTAGAACCCAATCCCAACTTGGATCCAGATTTCCAAATGCAATCTCCACTTTTGGATCTCAAACTTCAGATCCAAAATCCATTTTAGGATCCAGAATCCAATTTCATCTTGGATCTCAGACTTCAGATCCAAATTTCATTCCAAATCTTGGATCCAATTCCATTTAGGATCCAGAATTCAACTCCATCCTGGATCTTATACTTCGGATCCAATCCCCTTTAGGATCCTAGATTCCAAATTCAACTCTTGGATTCCAGACATTCGGATCCAACTCCATCTAGGACTCTAAAATTCTAGATCCAAATCTACTTTTCCAAATCCCACCTTGGATTCTAGATCCAATTTCATCTCAGATTCTGGATTTAGGATCTGATTTCGTCATGGATGCCAGGTTTCACACCCAATTCTAAATTCCAAACTCCATCTAGATTTCTTCTACCTTTTTTATTCTGATTTCTCCACTCTATCTTCGAATTCCATCTTAAACTCTCAATTCTAGATCCATTTTTCTCTATTCCACTTTAAATTCTTGTTTCTTAAATTTCCTTCTTCAAATTCATGATTATCTCAGCTTTGATTATTTCAAAACTCAGGATCTATTCTAAATCCTCAATTGGAAAATCTAACTTCTCCAAGTCCTTCTTCAAACTTTCAAAAACCATTTCTTCATCATACTCTTCACGATTTCAAAATCACTTGAATAAAATTTCCAAATTCTTTTCAAAAGAGCATACATCTTTTGCATTTACATAAGCATGATTGTTTGTCCATTTTTATAGACTTAGAATAAATTCTTAGGTAATATTAAGGCAAAGCAAAAAGGCATAAATTCGATCCTTGGTTCGATTACCCCTGGTAAAGGCACCAGGAACGGTCGAACCTCATACCGATGAGCGAGCCCCGTCTCCCAATTTTCCTGTAAAATATTTCAAAAACGGAGGCAAGTTATCTTTTTCTTTTCAAAAAATTAAGGTCAAGTGAGACCTTCGCAGAAGATTTCCTCTTTCTCTTCTTTTCTCTCTTCTTTTCTGTCTTTTATTTTCTCTCTTCAAAAAGGAGGAAATAGAGGTTAGAAAGAAAAAAGAGAAGGAAGATAGAGAAATACCAAAAGAGGAAAATTTTTGAGATGATCACATGTCCTTGCACTGATATTGCACATGAAACCTTGAAGTCGTTAAAACAAATTTGTTTTTTTTTTGCTATGCTGCAACTTACCCGTCCCTTATATTCATTGTCTAGTCGCCTGTTTGCCATGTATCATTTCATGCTCTGGCCTGTACATCATTTTCCTATACTCATAAACCATATACTATACATAGGCACCAATCTCAATCATCTACATGCTCACTCAGACTATCATCACCTTTCATACTTTTACTGCTTATACCCTATTGCATAGCATATTTCCATTTCATCTACATACACCCCTTCACCATTCTTTTCGATTTTCTGCACCAATGTATAAATCCCAATTGCATATATTTAACTACCATTTCCATCTTACCTTCACACAGCCTTCCCCATCACTAACCATTATAAACTTCTAGCATGGGTCAATCGGGTTGCCAATATCATGAAGTCAGGGAAGATACACATGGTACAAGTGCTGGGACTGAAACAGGATGACAAGTTGTTGCTTTTGCTTTCATGATGTTTGCGCATAGTTTGTGGTAGTATACCTCCCAGCCTTATATCTCCGCACCAAGGCTTATGATTTTCATTATAGTACACACACACTTGAGTTTTCCTGCAGCATGGGGCGCATCATCATGGCTTCACATTTCAGTTTGCCTTTGTATGTTATAATGCACATTTTCAATGAAGTTTCTATTTTCTTTGCTTGTATACTTGAACCTTTTCTGTATAGCATGCACGTGCCTTTGCTATACACGTTCATTGATTCTCAAATATTGGCATCTCAGTGTTGGGTTGTATCTCATTTTCCATGAGTATTTGTTTCTCATTTAGATGGCACCCGAGTGAATGATGACTTATTTTCAAATATCTATACAGCATTAAGTCTTTTAGCAATGTCTTCATTTCACTACCCATTTCCTTATTGGTCTTTGAGCATTGAATCCATATGTATATATAAATATATATATATATATATATATACATATATATATATGTATACATACATCTTTAGTGCACTGAAATTTGCATTCTAGCAATGGATAGACATGTGAATATTACATCTTTTTGTATATAACATGATTTTCCTTCCATATACATATTCTACCTGTATTAATTTTTTTTTGGGAAATGTGTAAAAGAGTATTATTCTTGAGATTAATGTAATTCCAGTTTCATTAAACAATGTAATAGCTAGATTATAAATGAGAAATTTACCTTTCCAGTCTTAGGTTAGAATGTATGGGCATGCATATATCTTAGAGATTGCTTATTTTCACATCATTTTCCTCTTTTTATTTCAAAATTTCACAAGTGGGAAACATGAATGGCACGTGCACCATTCTAATAGGAGGTAATTAAATCCTAAGTTGACGATTTGCATCAATGGCCATAGTCAGGATGTAAACAAAACTTATGATTTTCATCTTTTATGGAATAACATTGGATCCACACTGGATCTTTTTCAAAAATCATCATATTTTTCTAAAAAATTTCTTCCTTTATCAGAGTTTAACTTAAAATTAACTCAAAATATATATCAATGGTCATAGTCAGAATATATTGAGAGTTAATTTCATTTTAAACTCTATAAAGACACAAAAATATATTTTATTCTTCACTTGAATTTAAATATCATTATTATATAATACATTCAATGACCATAGTCAGGGATGCATTATATCTTCAATCTTATTTCAATTCATTTAAAGAATGAAATATTCTTTTCAAAACTCGATTTCAAATTCCTTTTCCATTCATCATTTAGGATAAAATGACATCATGTTTTCAAAATTCTTTTCCAAAATTCAAGTGATTCTGAAATAATTCTTCAAATAACTTCTTCATTTCTCAAACCAATCTTCAATTTTCAATTCATTCTTCTATCTTATTTCAAAGATTCAAATTTCAATTTCAAGGTCCAATTTAACTTTGAGATTTCCTATTCATTCCTGTATTCAAAATTCAATTTCCAATCCAAATCCAATTTCAAAGTCCAATTCAACTTTGAAAATTCAAATTCATTTTCATTTCCAGGATTCAACTTCAAAATTCAATTTAGCATTTCAGATCAAATTTCAAAGTTCAATTTAACTTTGAAACTCTTGATTCATCTTCTGATTTCAAAAGTCAAACTTTAAATCAAGTTTGTCCTTTATTTTTCATTAAGTCTCGATTCTTAATTCAAAATCAAAGTTTTGGGATTGATTCTGAATCTTAAAATTCGATTTTTCGTAAGTTTAAAACCCACTTTTAAATTCTATCTGGGTTTACAAAACTCAGATCCATCTCCAAAGTCCCATTTGGATTTTCAAAATCCAATTCCAAAATTAGAACCCAACTCCAATTTTGGATTCGAGACTTCAGATCTAATTCCATTTAGGATCCTAGATTTTGGATTCAACTGCATTTTGGATCTCAGACTTTGGATCCAATTCCATCTAGGATTCTAGAATTCAACTTCATTTTGGATTCCAGACTTCGGATCCAATTCTATTTAGGATTTCAGATCCTGGATTCAATTCCATCTTGGATTCCAGACTTCGGATCCAAATTCCATTTTCATTTTTCAGATCCAAATCCATCTAACATTCCAGATTTCAGATCAAATTTTATTCTAGATTTACAATCCAAATTCATTTCCAATTCTTATTTCCAAAATTAATCTATTTCTTAAAACCTGAATTCAATTCCTGTTTCAGGACTTGAAATTCAAAGTTTTCTTTCCAAAATTGATTCTTGAGAATCGATCCAAATTCAAAGTCCATTATGACTCTGAAAATCCATTCTTATTCCAAAATTCCAATCCTAAATTCATTTTCCCTTCATCTAAAGAATTCTGATCATTCTGAGACTTGGGAATTTCGAGTCTCTTCTTCTAGATTTATTTCAAATTCTAAGTTAGATTCCAAATTCAACTTTTTCAAATCAATTTCAACCCTCTGAATCATTTCTTCACTACATTTTCACATTTATTTCAGAATCACTTGAAAAATCTTAAATTTTCTAAACTATTTTCTCAAAAGCATACATCTCTGCATTTTGCATTACACAAGCATGATTCTCTGTGCATTTAGACTTAGAATAAATTCTTAGATCATATGTTAGCAAAGCAAAAGGGCATATATTCGATCCTTGGTTCGATTACCCCTGGTAAAAGTGCCAGGAACGGTCGAAACTCATAACGATGAGCGAATCCTGTCTCTCTTTTTTCCCGCAAATATTTTAAAAACGGAGACGAGTAATCTTTTAAATATTTTCAAAATTAAGGTCAAGTGAGACCTTCGCAAAAGAGTTCCTCTCTCTCTTCTTTTTTTTTCTCTTCTATCTTCTTTTTCTGTCTTTTTATTTCCCCTTCAAAAAGGAAAATAGAGGTTAGAAAGGAAAAGAGAAGGACGAGAGAGAAACCAAAGAGGAAAATTTTTGCGATGATCACAAAAAAAAAGGTTACCAATGCCTCAGCACTACTGTGAGCAGGTAAAAGGCTATAACAGTGCCCAACATTGTTGTAGGTGATGGTCATTAGGTGAGTGAGTTATGTCAAAACATGTTGCTCCTGCGGCAACGATGGACAGGGGAAGAAGATGTTATTCACTGTAGGTGATGGTGTGGATATGACATAAAATCAGGACAGTAATAGCAGTTGTGAACAACCCCCGGTGTTCACACTGATGTCAGTGGTAGTGCAAACAATAATTCTTATGAGAGAAACCAGGATCTGAGCTTCGTATCCATTGAATATGGTTGGAAACAAGTTCCAGCAAGCAAGAGACCATACTGAGTTTTGTGATTTGATGAAATCCTACCAAATTCTCTGTGTAGCTCACAATTATGCCAATCATAACGAAATTAGCGAAAAGAGCAAACCCAAGAAGCCCTGATTGTGATAGGTGAGCGCATGGAACAATATAGACACGAAGATTGTCCATGGAAGCCTGGTACCCAGCCATATAACTTTGAGAAAGATGATAGCTAACAAACTTTCGGAGACTAAACTCTGAGTTGAGATTATCAAAGGAAATTGGAGGAGTCATAGAAGTCCTTTCACTGTGAGATGCAGAGTGTGTAGTAAGTATTATGAGATGATGAGATGAAAAATTCATGAAACAAGACACTATACAGTGAAATGTAATAAGAAATAATATACAGTGAGATGGGAAGTAAATACCGTGAACACTTAACAAGCTGTAAAAAAATGACTTACAATCAAGATCCACAAAAAAAAATGTTTGCAAAATATCTTACATCGAATACTTAATGAAATGCATTTGCAATGAAGACTACAGCAGTATACAGTGCTATTGTAAATGCAAAGAAACTTCAATAACACAATGAAATGTGATATGTAGGCTAATGAGATACAGTATGATGATGCAACCATTTCAGACCTAATGATGGTATATAAATGATATTTAGCCTACTTCATCATTACTTAATGAATGGATCCAAAAGTAAATGTCTGCACAGTGAGAAAAAAAAAAACTCAGTGTATGTGCCGAGAATGGGAATCTACATATACTATAGGCCAATAGCATTTACAGATTACTAACAACGTGCAACACACAACCCTTCAGATTTTTTTTATGCTAATTTTATCAGAAACCTTGTAAAGATGGGCTTATCAACACTCTTTTACCAAAACTCTTAATGAGTTTTGGGAAAAGTGAACCATTACAGATACTCCTTTTGAAGATGCTATCAAACTCCTGTTAATCCATGTCCCTGTAACCTTGCCCCTTTATTATGAACATCGATCACTAGGTGATCAGATATGTGTTTTAACGAAGATATATCTCTGCGTCAGACAAATAATCAGCAAAAGGGTCATGATACACATTGGTCTATCAGACCAATATGAAGCCCAGATGTAAGAGTGGCAGATCTCTGAAACTATTTCTCCGAACCCTTTTGTCATCCTTATTGGCACACGATGGGTTGAATGCCTAAGTGTTGTGATTGACGTAACAGAAGATGATATTTGGACAGAATGAAGTAAAACAATATACAACAAATGCCGTTAACAGGGGATAAAAAAAAACATGGGGAAACTATGATAAAATTGTCACAATGCATTGTCGTGAGTTCAGAAGAGGGGTGCACAAGCCAATAAAATAGGGAATGCAAAGCAAGGGATAACTTAAAAAAAAAAAAAAAAAAAACAAAATGGAAGCTGACAACGGTAGTGAGCATAAGGGCTGATGTTGTGGGTTGGATTAGTGCCACGATAGTGGATATGCTATTACAGTAGGGAAAACCTAAGACTATGGGTATATCCCCATGTGAAAACTGCACATAGATATATTTATATATGAGTTTCCTGTAATGGGTGAAAGAAACATATGCAGATATGATGAAAGAGACGCACGCCCATAAATTGAAAATGATGAGAAAGATGATGAAACATTAACATAATATGCAGGACACAATGTATTTCATAAACAAAGGGTATTTAACAGAATAAGAAAATGCCATGTATTGAACATCGACTCAGGCAACAAAGAAGAGAAAGAGAGAAAGAAAGAAAGAAAAAATGCAGACTCCACTCCTAATTACTTCCCCACATACCTCTCTTCTGCGGAATTCATTCTTTTAGACTGATAAGGGTCTATCTTCTATAGACCACATTAATGCTCACAGAATGACGCACAGACTTGTGGAGATGATGATAACTCATATATGCATAGAATGTGCATTTTCGCAGAGCTTGTCTTTCTTCCGCCGAGATCCTGCTTGCCTCCAACACACTTTTAAATGGTATGAGATGTGAGTTCAACACAGATCTGAAGCTAGTAAGCTTGCAGATCTATTGTTTTAATCGGATCATATTGCAAATACTAATGATATGACGATGGATATGAGGTTGATGACCGAATGGTTGCTAAATCAACAGAAAACAGAATGCAATGACTTGTGATCAAGCATTAATCATAATGTAAATAGGAGATTGCAATATTAAAATGACTAACGAAGGTAGAGAATCACATTCCGACAATAGGGGTGATAATGTGCATAAGGAATTGAAAGTCCTCAGAAACATCAAAATGAAGGCAAAATTTAGGATCCAACTAGATAAAATAAGATGATATCCAGATGAGGCATAACCGATGTGACGCCCCAAACCCCGACCTTGTAAAAACCTTTGTTTTTTAGCAAATTTTTGTTTTTGGAAAGGTAAGTAGTTGGAAACCAATCAGCGAAAGTACAGAAAGAGAGAACAGGGGTAAAAGCAAAGGCCGCAAGTCTGAGCGAGCCACCGTAAGGAAAGACAAACCAAATACATTTCATTTCCATAATGTTTACAAAATTACAAAAGGAGACTGGGTACAAAAAAGAACAGTCTCTCAAAAGGACAGGAAAAACCCCTCAAACCCCAAAAACCAGAAAGAGCCAGGATCTAATGCAAAGTGTGGGTCTCAAGGCTTCTGCTGTGCGTTGTCACATCGCGCTGCATCTACTCGTCACCTGTATCCCCATAAAATGGGGTCAGTACTCTTGCGAGTTGGTGAGACAAACCACCCATACACTATCATTTCTATGGAAAAGCAAAAGGTAACAGCATGCCACAACTATACCAAGTAGCAACTACCACTAGCATGATGAAACAGTTAGAAACATTTAAATAACAGTATATGTGTGTGTCAGGTAAGTGCATGTGCTACAAGACTATACAACTATGAAGAGGTAACAAGTGCAAGTACAAAACAACAGAACTAAAACTAAGCAGTAGGGCGCAATAACTACGAAAGTACAGGTAGTGCTAAAGTAACAAGTAACAGCTACAATATGTTACTCTGTTTGGTTAGTCTTTATGTTCTTTTTTTTAACCTCCTTCGGGTACGCGAAGGAAAGACCCTCGAGTTCTGGAAGACATGCACCTGGCGTCTATTTTTTAATTTCTAGTGTGGTAACCGGGGATGCTACAGACCAAGAAAAACCACCTGTGGGCAGCGCGCAGCCAGAAGAAACCTCTCACAGAGGAAAAGGATTGAAATATGTACTACTACAGTAGCAGAGGTCCCTAAAGAGGGCAACCTCGACCTTCCTAACTTCGAGTGACTGGAGGCCAAAGGGCACTTCAGCACCTCAAAAGAACAGGTCGTAGTAACGACATGTCACTCGGGGCTTTACCGTTCACCCTCTCCCTAGGTCGCCAAATTTGTGAATGGGGCACAACAGGTTTATCTTAATTAGGCTTAGTTTTCAAGTCATACCTCCGTTCGAGGTATTATGCCTCGTGGTCCCAGCGAGTATACAAATGAGGACTTGGCCTACCCATTCACGTGCTCAGCCTCACCCGACCATAAGAGCACATCGCCTGTGAAGACGATATCCAACACCATTTTCATTTTATGCCTAGGGTGACACAATATGTGAGCACACTCTCACGAACCCGGGCCATTGCTCGCAGACTCCAACCGAGTCCCAAAACCTCAACAGGTGAAAAGTGTCGAACCCTACAGTGTTTTCAGTTCTTTTCAAATGTATGTCACGTCGAGTGCAAAGCGCGCCACTGGTGCATCGTATATCCATTGATATACGAATAAGAGCCAAACAAGAAGACACTCGTCAACCAAACATCAGTGACATACGTGTCAGGATGTGCCACATGCATGTGCAAAAACAAAGAAAACGGAAAGGTCTCAAACTTGCACATGTATCGTAAAAGGCACAACGATACAACAATACATATTTAAAATGGTTCAACACTATTTTTGAGCATCCTCAGGCTCAAAAATGCATATATGATGCTCACAGTTATAAGCGAGGAGCGACCAGGGCTTGAAATACGTATTTTCCCAATACGCATATTTCAACCCTTACACTGCGGCAAAAACTCGCATGGCAAAGCCTTCGGTGCAGGACCATCGCAGAATCGACACCCAAGTGTGTCGAGAGCGAGATCAACACAATCCCATCTGAATGGGAATTACATCATCGCTACCAGAGTATAGTCGCACTCTGCCCGCGCAACCGGGGCACAAAGCGCAAATCGCCGCAAGCGCTCGACGAAAACAGGTGAAGTACACACAAACATATACCGTGACATTAGTCACAACGCAAACACTTCGCTGCCTGGGTGGTCAACGGAGTGTGAGTATGCAAAGTATGCGACCGCAACGACATCGTTGCTCGAAAAATTAACATTTTCCCCTTAACAAGCTAGTTCCGCTTGGCAGCAACGAGAGAGACGGGTGCCGCCACAGGAGGACCTTCGCGAAAACTTAATGGGTGACACGTGTACCCGTACTGAGTCCGCTAGTAGCTCTGACCAGGAGCCTGGGTCCAGCTCAAGGCTGCCCAAAGGTAGTGAGGCTATTGGGTGCCTTAGCGCTCGGCGCTGGTCTTGGCGCCAAAAGGGAAAAACGGGGCAAGGCCTATGTGGGGCCTGCCACTGACGGGCTACTGGGCCCACAACCATCTTGGTCTGCACCCTACATGTAGACCAAGCGCTGCTAGGCTGCAGCACTGGACAATGCAAGTGCCGAGCTCACCCAGGTGCTCCTGCACCCGGCTAAGCAGCAAGGGAGCCCCACAGTGGGCTCGGCGATGCTAGGCCCAAAAAGGGCTGGGCCTAGTCCACCCTGCAGGCCTAGTCCAACAAGGACCAGACCCAGCTAGGGTCACAGGAGGGGCCCTGGTCTGAACCCGGGGGGCTCGGACCAGTGTGATGGGCTAAGCCCACACCCACGTGGGGTGCGGCTAGCCCAGAACACCCGACTAGGCGGGCGACAAGGGGGCGGAGTCTGGGACCTATGGGACTAGTCCCTACCGAAACAAGTAGGGGCAGGGCAGCACACTGGGCGTGTGCTAAGCCCAGGCCCTCGGTTGGTCTCCTAGAGGAGTCCAGACCGGCTTGCACCCGCACCCAAGAGTGCGCCCAAGGTGCTTGTCACCCTGCAGGTCGATGCAAACCAACCTGCATGGTCTGGGCCATGCATGTCTAGATCATGCAAGGCCACGGACTGACAACCAGCCACAGACCTAAGGTCTGTGGCTCCTGGTCTGACCCTACCGTGGGTCCAGACCAAGCCATTCGTTGGTTAACGCCTCCACCAAGTGGGTGCGCCAAGGGAAAAACCCGGGTGCCAAGGGCACTCAGTCCCGTGCTGCCTCTTGGCAGACCAAGGAAGGGGAAAGAAGGGGCTACACAGCCCCCTGGTTCGAGTCTTGTAGGGATTCGGACCAGGGCTGCAGCCCTTCCCACGCAACCCAAACACAAAACCCTTCCCACGCAACCCCAATATATATATATATATATATTCCAAAAAATGAAACCGAAAGGCTGCCATTTTCCAGTAGTCTACAGGTTGTTCCGACGAAAATGCCAAACACAAAACTCATAGAGGGTTTTGTCAGATTTCTACAGCAACCAAGAGATCCTAAATCCGACTAACGGTTCAGAAAATATCACCAAAAAAACAGGCGTCTCTCGAGACATTTTTGGGTTGCTGACGAAAAAACATGTCAGACAAAGATGCTGATTTTTGTCAGCTCTTCATACCAAACTAGCAAAAATATATAACTACAAGGCTGTAGATCTAGGTCTGAGATTTCCGAAATGTCCCAGAACTTTCCGATCTGACATGTATCCAGGGAGATATGCTCATTTGTTCGGAGGGTTCCTTGACAACTTGAAAAAACGAGAAAGTAACGTTCTTGGAGAAGCAATCCATAAAAAATTACAAGGCATCACACATGGCTCAAATGCAACCTAAAAAACGTGGAACTATGTTTTTCCTCAGCACAATCATGGCTTGAGGCCGCTGCAAATTGGTTTGCACGCAACGCGTGCACCGATTCCATTCTCATGGCATACCTTCATGCTCATGCCAAAAAAAATGAAAGCAAGGAAAGGTTAACTCACCTTGCTGAGGAGGAGCTGAAGTTTGTGACTGGGGCAGCTGTGTCACTCCACACTCACCAAGGCTGGAAGTAAGGGAAGAGAAAAGAAGGGAGAGAGGGTGTCGACCCTCTCTCTTTTCTCTTTTCTCATTTAAAAAGGGGAGGGTGAGGATGAGTGGTGTGGAGGGAAAGGAGGTGGATGGAAGGTCCTCCTTAGTTCCTTCCCTAGGCCCTAAGAAGTCAAGGGAGGGTCAAGGGGCTGACCCTCAACCACTCCCAACCACTCCCCTTGATTTAAGGGGAGTGGTTCGCCTTTACCTTTCAAGGCCAAGGTCAACACAACAAAAGCCTTTTTAAGTCTCTTTTTTTTTTTTAATTGACTTGGGTAGGGGCTACCCCCTAAGGGGCGTCCAGCCTACCCTCTCTTTTAAACATGTGGGCTGAGCCCACCCACTTTTTAAAAACCCTTTTTAAACCCTCAAATTTTGGTTTTTTACAAACTTTTCAAAATGCTTTACAAAAATGCATCTTTTTGAAAATGAATTTTCACCAATCCTTAAAATGGCATAGGCTGAGATGGAGCCCATGTCAACCACTTTTCTAAATCCCCTAGACAACCCTCCATACAAAATATTTTGAGAAACTCCTTTTTTTTATTTACAATCTACTTTTGGGTTTTTAAGAAAATTATAAATTGCTTTATGAAAAATTCAATTTACTTTGTTATTTAATAAATAGATTTAAATTAATTCAAAAGCTAACATTTTAAATTATCTTTTATAAATTAAGACCTAAATAATAGTATTATACATTTAGATCTCCAATTCTGATGAAATTGGGCCTCGATCTGACTCATATTTATCGATGTACCCTTTTTCGCCAAAATATATGAAATAACGAGATATTTTTCTCGTTTAGGTTCCAAATTTGGAGTGAACCTACTACGAGGTGTTATAAATCGAATCTAAGAGTATGGGACCTTAGATTGCTAGGGTTGTCCTTTGACTCTTAGAATTTCAGAATTTACGTGATTCAGGCTTCATATCACTGAGATAACACAATTACGAGAAAATTCTTGCGACGAAGCAAGAAACAAAAGTTACTGAAGCATATTTCAATACAATATATCTCAGAAATATCATGGTTCTTACATCCCTCCTAAAAAGGGATTTCGTCCGCAAAATCACGAACACTAAGCTATAAAAAGATCAGGGTATTTCTCCCTCATACTGGCCTCTGGCTCCCATCTGCATTCTTCGATGCCATGGTGTTGCCACCATACCTTAACCAACAGAATGGTTTTAGTACGCAAAACTTGATCTAGATGATCCATGATCTTGACAGGCTTCTCGGCTACAGTCAAGTCCTCGTGCACTTCTACATCTTCGTATCAGATGACATGTGATGGGCCTCGAATGTTCTTTCTCAACATCAACACGTGAAAAACATTATGAATCTGAGCATACTGCTTCGGTAGCTCAATCCGATAGGCTGCTCCACCGATCCTCTCAAGAATCTTGAATGGCCCAGTGTATCTAGGACTCAACTTTCCTTTCTTTCTGAAACGAAAGACACTCTTCGTCGGTGATACTTTCACGAAAACCATATCATTCACATCGAACTGGAGTTCTCGCCGCCTCTTATCGGCGTAACTCTTCTGTCTATCTTGAGCTGCCTTCAGATGCTCTCGGATCTTCTGCACTTGCTGAGTGTAGTGCTGAAGAACAATCGGCGATTCACTAGATCGATCGCTGATATCGTCCCAATATGACGGTGATCGGCAAGGCCTCCCATACAGAGCCTCGTACGGAGCTATTCTGATACTAGTGTGATAACTGTTGTTGTAGGCAAACTTGACCAAACATAAGTGTGAATCCCAATCACCCTTTCAGTCGAGCATACAAGCTCGCAACATATCTTCTAGCGTCTGAATCATTCTCTCTGACTGACCATCAGTCTGAGGGTGAAAAGCTGTACTGAACTTCAGCTTCATTCCCAAAGCTGACTGCAACTGTCTCCACAGTCGCGACGTGAATCTGGGATCACGATCCGAAATGATAGATGTAGGTACGCCATGTAACCGTACAATCTCTTGGATATACAAGTCTGCTAAGCTCTCAAGCGGTTGACTGATACGGATAGGTAAGAAGTGAGCAGACTTGGTGAGTCTATCCACAATCACCCATATCGCATCATGCTTTCGCCTGGTTCGCGATAAACCTACCACAAAATCCATCGTGATATCCTCCCATTTCCACTAAAGAATCTCGATCCTCTGCATGGAACCTCCAGGACGTTGGTGCTCAATCTTGATTTGCTGACAAGTCAAACACCTTGATACATACATTGCGACTTCACGCTTCATCCCGTTCCACCATTACCTTCGTTGGAGATCCTTAAACATCTTAGTACCACCAGAGTGAACGGTGTACTTCGACAGATGTGCCTCATCAAGAATCTTTTTCCTCAACTCAGGGTCATTTGGTACCCAAAGTTGATCCTTCATGCGGATACAACCGCTGTTATCAATGCGAAAGACTGAGCCCTCTTCACGAGCTCGGTCGACAAACTTATGATATTGAGTGTTTCACTTCTGCGCCTCGATAACCTTAGGCAAGAACTATGATTGAATGGCCAACCCCGACAATCTGATCGTTCTGCCTCCAACGGAGAATGGCATCCAAGCCACAAAATCTTCGATCAATTTTTGGCTCCACACAAGACTAGCCAGAACACTGCTTGATTTGCGAGTAAGCGCATCTGCCATGATGTTCGCCTTACCAGGGTGGTAAGACAATGTAAACTCATAATCTTTGATAAACTCGAGCCAACGACGTTGTCTCATATTCAATTCCTTCTGGAAAAATAAATACTTGAGACTCTTATGGTCAGAAAAGACCTCGAAAGTATCTCCGTACAGATAGTGTCGCCAGGACTTCAAGGCGAACACCACAGCTGCTAACTCCAAGTCATAAGTCGGATAATTCCTTTCATGAATCTTCAGTTGTCGCGAAGCATACGTAATAACACAACTGTGCTGCATGAGCACGCATCTCAATCCTTTACCTGAGGCATTTGTGTATACCACAAAACCGCCTCTACCAAAAGGTAAAGGAAACACCGGAGAGGTAGTCAGCTTCGTCTTTAGGATCTGAAAACTCTCTTCGCAAGAGTCAGTCCACTCAAACTTGACTCCTTTTCGTAAAAGCTTCATCAAAGGGAGTGCAATCCTAGAGAAGTCCTGAATGAAACGCCGATAGTAACCAGCTAACCCGAGAAAACTGCGAATATCTGTAACAGACTGAGGCTGCTTCCAGTCCAACACTTGTGATCATCGCAAATTTTTTCCTCTCTTGGTATTTCTCTCTCTTCCTTCTCTGTTTCCTTTCTAACCTCTATTTCCTCCTTTTTGAAGAGAGAAATAAAAGACAGAAAAGAAGAGAGAAGAGAAAAGAAAAGAAAGAAGAGAGAGAAGAACTCTTCTGCGAAGGTCTCACTTGACCTTAATTTTTGAGAATATTTTAGGAAATAACTCGCCTCCGTTTTGAAATATTTGCAGGAAAATCGAGAGACGGGATTCGCTCGTCGGTACGAGGTTTGACCGTTCATGGCGCCTTTACCAGGGGTAATCAAACCAAGGATCGAATTTATGCCTTTTGTTTTTCTAAAATATCATCTAAGAATTTATCCTAAATCTAAATGCACAAAGAATCATGCTTGTGCAATAAAAGGATGTATGCTCTTTTGAAAAGTGATTTGGAAATCTCCAAGTGTCTCTGAGATGAATCTGATAATAGAGTGAAGAAATGATCTCTGAATGGTTGAATCTAACTTAGAACTCGAGATAGATAAGGAAAGATATTTTGAAGTTATAAGTCTTTGAAATAACCAGAGTTTGAGAATAAATCTTGACTTTTGAGAAGAATGTTTTGAAGTTGAGATAATAAGGTAAAGGAAAGGAAGTTTCAAAGTCAGAAATGGACCTTGGATTTTAGAATTTTTAACTTGGATTTAGGGGAGGAAGTGAATATTTTGAATTCTATATTTGAAGCTTGAGATCAGAATGAGATTTGAGAAATCCAAATTGAGTTTGAAAAATAGAATTGGATTTAAGAGATCTAGATGGGATATGAAAATGGAATCGGATTTGAAATCCGAAATTCAAGATAGAATTTGAATCCACAGTCTGAATCCTAAAATGGAATTTGAATATGAAATCTGAGATCTAAGATGAAATGGGATCCGAAATTTGGAATGAAATTTGGATCTGAAGTCTGAGATCCAAGGTGGAATTGAATTCTGGATCCTAAATGGAATTTGGATCTGAAGTCTGAGATCCAAGATGGAATTGGATTATGGATCCTAAAATGGATTTTTGATCTGAAGTCTAAGATCCAAGATGGAGTTGGATTCTGGGTCCTAAAATGGATTTTGGATCTGAAGTCTAAGATCCAAGATGGAGTTGGATTCTGGATCCTAAAATGGATTTTGGATCGGAAGTCTCAGATCCAAGAAGGAGTTGGATTCTGGATCCTAAGTGGAATTGGATCTAAGATCTGGAATCCGAGATGGAATTGGTTTCTTGATCCAAAATGGAATTGGATCCAAGATCTGAGGTCCAAAAGTGGAGATTGCATTTGGAAATCTGGATCCAAGTTGGGATTGGGTTCTAACTTTGGATTTGGATTTTGAAAGTCAAAAATGGGACTTTTGAAGATGAGTCTGGGTTTTGAAAACTCAAGTTGAATTTAAAATTTTAGGAAGAGTCAAATTTTTGAGATTCAGAATCAATCTCAAACTTTGATTTTGATTTTGAAGATAAGAAAGTAAACAGCCGCCAGAGTGCAGTCAAGAATCATTTCCTAATGTGCAAATATCATACATAATCACTTGACGACTCAGTGATCGGAAGTCCCCATCATCCCAGAGATATGTTTGGCATTCCTGTAAGCTTTATAGGTTAAATTGTTTCAGGACAGTCCACGACTCTACCAAAGATTCTCAGATCACGTCAGAACATAAACTCATAACCAAAATAACTTATAGCATCACATTGTAAAAAAAAAAAAATCTTCTCCTGGTTTGCAGAGGTATACGAGTGAGGGACCAGCAGGAGAATTTTACTAAAGATGTTGCTTGATGAATTGCCTTAAATGTAGGAAAATTATCTCTCCAAATTGGCCAGGATGACTGTAGTATGGTTCGGGTTTTTGGTGGTGATATCTCTCGTTGTCATCTGTGCTGGTTAGAGGCATGCCTCACAATAAATCAAAAAGGTTATCCTTGAATCAACAAAGCATCTAATATTTAGCTTGGCAAATCACATATATTTTCACAGATCATAAAGCTTAGTTTTGGGCCAACTATGCCTCTAATTCCAGCCCATCAGATCGCGTGCTTCACTAGCCAGTCGAAACAGAATTTTATGGTGACTAGGGGAAGATCTCATAGCAAACCCAAAACCCATCTCTTAATCCATGTGTTTCCAAGGCAGATACAATTTTCAACCAAGGAAACAAAATCTTTTACAGTGACGATTAACCAATTCTTTAATGCAGGCAAATATGAAAATGAGAAAGCCTATGATATTGTGCAATGTATCGACTTGAACATTATCAGTAATCGAGACTTAGCAATTTCACCAGGATATAGATAACCAAGAAAGAGATAAATGAACAAATGAATTAAAGCAATCAGAGGTTTCAGATGTCATTATGCAAGGGATATAGCAGAGAGTCATTTCGGATACAAGCATTTACATAAGTTATAAGGGAATAAGCCTTGTATTGCACACTTAGCACGAAGCCTGTAACATGATTTTAAAATATAAGGGACTCTATCCGAGTGATTCTAACTACTTGAAAGACATAATATAAAGGGGAGAAAAGATCAGATAATGGCATCACATGAGATCCACTATGGACGTTGGATTCGTGACAGCCTATTCTGATTCTGCAATGTGATCCGAAGAAACAGCAGGGAATTTATAAATCATGGGACCTCAACTAGACCAACGAACATGTTCACCAAAGCAGATTTAAATCATATGTATATATCTATTTTTGATAATGGAAATATAACGACGAATGACAGGTGAGCTAAAGGTAATGATACCTATAGTTAACATCGTATGACAACAAGTGGAAATCCTTGTGGAGGAGATCGAAAATATAAACGGAGGCTCAAGATCGAAAGATAGTAAAAACGAGAGACCAGGGAAAATTATAAGCAGCAAATCCAAGATAAAACCAGAGGAAAAATTACGATGGGGAGCGAGCCATATGCATCCAGGAAAAGGGAATTTTAACCTAGGCAAAACATAAAGAACCATTAGGGAATTCAGAGGCAAACTGTGAGGAAAAAGAAAGAAAGAAAAGGGGATGTTGAAACATGGATACCCTGTTAATGTAGCATTAGATGAATCGATCCTGCTATATGCAGGATGATTCCATCATTCATGCTGTAATAAAAAAAATGAATGCATGATGAGAATCAGGACTCAAAACTAAATGAAATTTATAATTAATAAAAGGGAATGTAGGAATCCGAAGATTCCATTGATATGGCACAATGTGTGTGGATCGGTGTTTGCCATATGCAAAACTGATACCTCAGTGGTGCTCTAATGGGATGATGAAACAGGAAAAATCAAAAGAAATGGAAGGAAAAATCATAAATAACAAGGAGGAAAGGAAATGAAGGGAGACTCACAGGATCTCTGCGAAAATCTGGACAAGAGAGAGACGATGCTCCTTCAGCAGAGTTGGAAGAGATCCTCTTGCTTGCAGGGACGTAGCTCACTTGAGGGAGGAAGGAAGAAGGGAGGCTTTCCTTCTACTTCTACTACTGAGGAGGAAGAACTGAGAGGAAAGATCAGGCGAAGAAGATGCGTAAATGGAAGGAATTGATGGATGACTGAAGAGAAAAACCAGATTGAAATTCCACTAGAGGGGGGGTGAATAGTGAAATACGATTAAGATCGATAAAATAAAATAATCAGGCAATAAGGCACAACACATAAAACACAGAATTTATACTGGTTTGGTCAATACCCAGACCTACATCCAGTCCCCAAGCAAACCACTTGAGCTTTCCACTATAACATCCGAGTCACCGGATAAATAGTACAACACCCTCTTCCTCAGAGGTCTTCTTCTCTCAATAGAGAAGGGGCACACCCTCTTCCACAGACGTCTTCTTCTCTCAATAGAGAAGGACAACACCGTCTTTCACAGAGGTCTTCTTCTCTCAACAGAGAAGGGCAACACCCTCTTTCACAGAGGTCTACTTCTTTCAACAAAGAAGGAAAACAATGAATAACAGAGTTACAATACTTCCTATAGAACCTTCAGAATGATATGAATGCACGAATGAAGGATTCTCAGAATGTTCTGTTTGTCACTCAGAGGATACTCTTTGTCAAAGAGTTATACTTGACTTTTTCTCTTTTCTTTCTTTTCTTTTTCTCTTTCTTTTTCAAGGCTCTTTTTTCAAATGATGAATAGGAATTTTTCTCGTTGTAAGCTCACATGTCCATTCCGTTCTTTGAATAGTTTATTTGAGTGTGTTTATATAGCTTTTTAAAAAAGTAGTCGTTACATTTTGAAATCGTAGCCTTTTTGGGATGTGAAATGTTATGTCATTTCAAAAACATCTTTAGAAAAATTCGAGAAAGCCTTTTTCCATAAAAGTAAAATATAGGGTACACTAGTCGTTGTAATATTTCAGGTAATACATATTTTATGAAAAAAGTCTATTTCTTACAATAGTACATTGAACGTTGGATTGTAGTTTTGTCTTTATTCTAATTAATGATTTGAGGTACATAAGTACTTCTTTACTTTAAATGAGTGTAAGTACAATGAGTGCTTTGAGATATTTATTTGTACATAGTCATGTCAAGTGTTTTCTTTATGTTGTGTTTTTCAAAGTCTTCAGAGAGAATGAGGACTACATGAAAGTCGACATTCTTGAGAAGGATATTTAACAAGGATTTCTTAAAGGAGGTATTTAATGTTGTACAAAGAGAATGATGACTTTAAGTAAGTCAACATTCTATGGGTTTGTAAAAAGGTAACTAGAGTTTTTTCAAAACCTTTATTATATTTGTTTTCTTTGTGTAGCCGATTTTCATGTTTTGTCTTTTTCCCATATTTGAAATCATTTCTTTAAAGATGGTAACTAGAGTCTTTTCAAAACATATTATATTTGTTATGTAGTCGATTTCATGTTTTGTCTTTTTCCTATATTTAAAATCATTTCTTTAAAGAAGGTAACTAGAGTCTTTTCAAAACATATTATATTTGTTTTTTCTTTATGTAGCCGATTTCATGTTTTGTCTTTTTCCTATATTTCTTTTCATGTTGTCTTGTATATGATGTAAGGTACAATTATTACATTTTGAAATCATGTCAAAATACCTTTTTCATAAAGGGTTGTAAGAAGGTACAATTATTAGTTTTCAAAAAGGAGCTTTTTGAAACTATCGTATACTTTTATGATATAGCTTTTATGAATGAGTATGTAATATGCAATATGCATGTTCCTGAAGGTTCTGTTACATATGACTCTAAAGAAGAAAAAAATCTCCATCTTGAGGTAGCCGATCTCTTTAGTTGATCTTTAGGAATGCATGGCTCATCAAGCTTTTTCTTCAAGGAGTATGATTGCATCATAGTTGTACTTGAACAGGAAGTCTCCATCCTTTTTGGGTGAGATATCCTTGCATCAAATACTCGTTAGATTTATGGCAAAACATATTCAGTCATAATATAAAATTTTTCAAGAGGACATATTATCATATCATATAAAATCAAATACGACAGTGTATCATATTATGTGACATCAAAACAGAGTTTCTCAACATTCTCCCCCTTTTTGATGATGACAAAATATGCTCCCCCTGTCAAAAAGACATTATGCATAGAAATAATAATATTATAAAATATTGAAAAAATGTTTAAAGAGAGTATTTCTCCAATAATGGAGACAGGTTTTCTCCCCCTTTGTCATAGAAAAAAAGGAAGGGATCAGAGTAAGAGAGTTATTACAGACCAATAATAAATATTACAGTAAAAAAATAAGTTTATTCCGAAGGTGGAGTAGGTTGATGTGTTCGGGCGTCACGATCCGGTTGACGGGTTTGGAGAGTCTGCTGCAACAAGGCTTGATTGCGAAGGATACGATCCTGCGAACGCTGGACATCCATCAGTACAGAGAAGTAATCAAAGTTGGATGTTGGAGCATCTTCATCAGAGCCAGGAAGGTGCAAAGACCTGAGATTGAAGGTAGTAGCATCGAGGACCTGAGAGGGATGGAGGATAACTTCGTTGTGAAGGGGTACTTTGAAGTATTTTACGATGGGAGTTATAAAACACCCGAAAAGAAGAGGCTGGAATTTTTGATAACGAATAAAAAGGTCGAAAAGAATGTTGGACCAGTTTATCGGAGTAGAGGAAAAAATTGCGTAGAGAAGGAGAGAGATTTTTCTTGGTACTAATCCCTTGCGTGGAGGCTTGGGATAGATATTGTGGAGAAGAATCTGGGCAAGCAGTTGAGCATGAGGTTGGAGATTCCTCATGTGCCAGGGAAGTTGGAAGCAGTTGGTGCAGAGAAGAATTTTTCGCAGTACCGATCGTTCGATTGGTACTATGTTGTTGAGGTCTGTGCCGGTGGAAGGAAGGTTAAGAATTCTACCTAGGTCGGAAGCATCAAAGAACATCAGACGTCCGCGTACTTTGGTGGTGATGGTAGTTTGTTCATGATCAGAAGAAAAATTTGTGTAGAATAGTCGAACTAGTTCAGGATAGTAGGCAGCTTGGGATGAGGATCCTAGTAGGTGTTTGAGTTCGGGGAGAGAGCTGTTTAGATCAAATAGCATGAAGTCTTCATAGTGAACCAACTTTCCTTCATGAATTGGTCGAGAACAAAGGGAGTTGTAGAAGTGGAAGAGATATGGATACCTTAGATCTGCGGCAGTGATTGCAAAGTTTGAAGAGGAAGCCATTGCAAAAGGGAGTTGAGAGAGGAGGAACGAGTTTGAAAGTATGTATGAAGATAGTGAGATACGAGTGGTATAGGTGAGGAATGAACCAATCGATTAAATAGAAGAGAAAAAATAATTGTGATAATAATTAAATGACAAAGGAAGTGAGTGATTTTTGGATTGTAGTTTGAATAAGGAAATTCGTGAGTTGTAAGTTAAGGGGCTTGTGAATGACAAATCAAATCAATGGTGGAAGATAGTGTATTATATTGGTATGTATGTTAAGGACATAGAGTTGAACAAATATACTATGGGAGAGTTTATCGAGTAGTGAGAAATGTCATGAATTGAGTATGGAGTGTCATATTGAAGAGAGTGAAGAAAATAATGGCATAATAAAACAAACAACTTTTTCTACATGATATTACTTGATGTGGAAGCATTCCAAATTCGTGAAGAGTGATTTAGGAATAAGACACAAAAATAAGTGAGTGAGAGGCAATAATTTGCTATTTAATAAGTATATATTTTGATATGTGTGGAAAAAGAATGAATAGACATAAAGAAGGGTGATACGGATATGTGGTTTGAAAGATATTATATTTTTGAAAGAAAAGAATGCCTTAAAAAAATGTGTCATGATTAATGTGTCTTCACATTTGTAATTTTTATGAGTATACGTAAATATGAGAGGGACACACTAGGAATTGTGGTAAGAGAGATGATGAGACAAGAAGATATTCATGAGTGAAGAGTAATAATTGCTTATATAAGAAATATTTTTACGAATATGCGTGGAAGGAGTGAGAGTAGTCATAGAGAAAAGTGAGATGACATATATGGATTTTCGAGTAGGATAAGAAGTAAAAAAAATCATGAGATAAAAGAAATAAAATAAAGTTATGATTATTGTTTATTTGATAAACATATTTTTAAAGAAACTCGATTTGAGGAAGTTCATAGTTTTTAGAGCATAAAGTTATGTTTTAAACTAGTAAAGGAGTCACAAACACGGATTGACAAGAATGGTGACTCAATTCGTATGAGAGAGAGAAAGTACTAAAGGTACTAATGAGAATAAAAAAATGAAGGACAAGGTTTTAATGAGTCTCGATTGGAGAGAGATATATGAGAGAGTCATGGTCACGGATGAAAAGGAGCTTCGTATAATATATAGAGAGAGAGAGGTAAAAAGGTGATATAAAATGTACTAATGGGTGGAGTACAAGTGTATACTTTTTGTAAAAGATGTAGAGCATGAAGAGATGATAATAGATAGTTCTTTAGGTTATGATATAAAAGATGATATAGTAAAAATTTACGTGAGATATAATAGAGTGTACGTAATATATGATATATCAAATGATATAGTAACAATTTACGTGAGAACATAGCAACTAGATCTTTAGAAAAAGGTAAAAAAAACAACAAAAAAATAATCATTCGATTTTAACTAATAATTTGAAAAGCAAGATTTCTCATAAACTAATATGTTATCATGTTGAGGGTGAATCAATTTATCGTAAGAGAGGTTTTCACAACAGGACAAAAATAATAAAGGAGTTATGAGATGAGTGATGTGAACAATGTTATGATAGCTTTTAATATAATTAGTTTTATGGATATGAGTGAAAGGAGATAGGACAAGGAGTCATAATGGATGTGTACTTGAAAGATGACAAGTTGAAAGACATAAAGAATGTGTCTTATAAGAGTTTAGAGTGTACGTTAATATGGAAACCTAGTTTGACTAACAAAAATCGATAAGAAAAAAAACTTTTTTTTAAAATAAGAGTTTAACAAAACTTATAAGAAGTATTATAATAAGTGTGATTAATTTATAAGTCACTCAGTTTGCATATTCCTAGTTCTCTTCTAATTCGTGTAAAGTCTTCATGTTTCAATGGTTTAGTGAATATGTCTGCTAACTGTTGATTAGTGGGTATGAATTCCAGTTTAATTATGTTGTTTAAGACTTGTTCTCTTAAGAAGTGGTGTCTTATTTGAATGTGCTTACTTCGTGAGTGTAAAATAGGATTCTTAGATAAGTTTATAGCACTAGTATTATCACACAAAATAGTTGTATTTTCAAAATTTAAACCAAAATCTTTTAAGGTTTGTTTCATCCAGATAACTTGTGTACAGGCTAGGCTAGCAGCAATGTATTCGGCTTCAGTAGTTGATAAGGATACACAATTTTGTTTCTTACTGAACCATGATACAAGAGAGTGCCCTAGCATATGACATGTTCCACTTGTGCTTTTTCTGTCAGATTTACTTCCAGCAAAGTCAACATCGTTGTATGAGATTAAATCAAATGTAGAGGATTTTGAATAGAATAATCCAAAATCAACTGTCTTTTAAATATCTCATTATTCTTTTTACAGCCTTAAGATGTGATTCTTTTGGATTTGACTGAAATCTAGCACACAAGCAAACACTGAACATAATATCTGGACGGCTAGCAGTTAAATAGAGAAGTGATCCTATCATACCTCGGTATACCTTTCTATCAACAGACTTATCATCTTCATCTTTGTCCAAAACAGTAGTAGTGCTCATAGGAGTAGTTTTTGAAACAGTTGAGTTCATGTTGAACCTCTTCAGAAGTTTACGAGCATACTTAGATTGATTGATGAAAACTCCATCCTTGGTTTGCTTAATATGCAGTCCAAGAAAGTAGGTGAGTTCTCCCATCATACTCATTTCAAATTCTTTCTGCATGGACTTAGAAAATTCTTCACAAAGAGTGTTGTTAGAAGATCCAAAGATGATATCGTCCACATATATTTGAACAATTAGGGTATGATTATTCACTATTTTCACAAATAAAGTAGAGTCTGTTTTGCCTACAGAAAAATCAGTTTTTAATAAAAAGGTTTTAAGTCTATCATACTAAGCACGAGGTGCTTGTTTTAAACCATACAAAGCACGTTTGAGTTTGAAAACATGATCTGGATATTGTTCATTTTCAAATCCTGGAGGTTGTTTTACATAAACTTCTTCATTTATAAAACCATTTAGAAAAACACTTTTAACATCTATTTGATATAATTTGAAATCCATATAGCTTGCATATGCTAAAAACATTCTAATAGATTCAAGTCTAGCAACAGGAGCAAATGTTTCATCAAAATCAATACCTTCCTCCTGGTTGTATCCTTGAGCTACTAGTCTTGCTTTGTTTCTTATAACATTACCTGTTTCATCTAGCTTGTTTCTGAAGATCCATCTTGTCCCAATGATTGGATGATCCTTTGGTCTTGGTAGAAGATCCCAAACTTCATTCCTTTGGAATTGATTCAGTTCTTCAGTCATGGCTAGCATCCAGAACTCATCGATGATGGCTTCATCAATCTTCTTTGGTTCAAGTTGAGAAATGAATGCCATATTTGCAATCCGTTCTAGCTGAGCTCTAGTCTGAACCCCCTTTGTCAGTTCTCCCAAAATCTGCTTTTGAGGATGATCTTTGATATCGACAAATGTTCTTTGATGATCATCTTCATTAGACTTAGCTGTGTTATCTAAAAATAAATTTGTACTTTCAACATCATCATCGTTAGTTTGCTTATGAACAGATTGATCAATAGATTCACAGAAACTAACATGCATAGATTCTTCAATAGACTTAGAACACTTATTGAAAACCCTATATGCTTTACTATGACTTGAATATCCTAAAAATATGCCTTCAATAGATTTAGCATCAAATTTATCTAGGCTATCTTTTGTGTTTAGGATAAAGCATTTACACCCAAAGACTTTAAAGTAGTCTATTCTTAGAGTTCTGTCATAGAATAGTTCATAGGGAGTTTTATTTAATAAGGGTCTAATGAGAACTCTATTTGTTAGGCTATCTTTTGTGTTTAGGATAAAGCATTTACACCCAAAGACTTTAAAGTAGTCTATTCTTGGAGTTGTGTCATAGAATAGTTCATAGGCTATGAATGCCTTATATTGTGCCATTGATCAATGGCACAATATGTAACGCCCCGGATTTCCAAAACAAAGCTAAGTTAAAATTTTCATGAATTTCTTTTTTTTTTCTTTGCAGCGGAATTTAGAAAAGCTTTTAGCAACGGAATCAGACGATAATGAGTCGTCAGTTTTAGAAAACTCCGAGTACGTTGCAGGTATGTGGCCAAGCAACGCATTGACCACCAAAGTGTTCCATTTTATCGAAAACCACATGTTTATTACAACACTACTGCTTAGAAAAGCAGTGTAGGTTCAATAAAAAGGAAGCAGTACAACTCTGTCTAGAGAAACCCTAGAATTCGATGCCGCCTTGCTCCGCATATCGCCACGCAGGTACAACACCTGAAATCCCCATAAAACGGGGTCAGAACCACTGATGGTCTGGTAAGCATGCAGTCATACATCCATTCAACTCAAGTACGATAATGACCACTCAGGGTCGCAATGCGCAATAACGACGCTCAAGCCTCCAAGACTTAGCGTATATCGCAAGAGCCTCCTCAGGGCTATGAGTTGAACATCCGCTCGAGTCCTCATGACTTAGAGCAAGTCTTTTCAGGGTTGTGATTTGAATAGCCGCTTAAGTCTCCATGACTTAGCCATGACCTCTTCCGGGTCTCAAAGTGATGTCTAGCTCAAGTCTTCATACTTGGCACATCCGTATCCCACGCATCTAAGGACAACTCCTCGAGCTTCGCTTAGTCGTGCGGATACAACACGGGTCTTTGCCCAGTCGGTCCAGTAGTATACCGAACATGACACCTTCACAAAGGTTATGCAGGACTGACTCAACACGTCATCCACTCATACATTCAAAGCATCGCTGTACCTAGAACTAATGCATTGTTTGATAATTAACCGCTCCCGCCTTTGGTACGCAGGTAGAGCTATTGTCCGGGCATCAACGCGACGTTCTGGGGTTGACCCTATCCATAGTAGGGCAGTGTGTTTCAACTGGGAGAACCCTACTAGGCCCATATTCAGATGCATCCTCTACTTGCAGTAGTTGGGTTCAATCCTTACATCTTAAGGATAACCACGACCCCAAAACCCATAAGTGACTGAGGCCATCGTGGACTCTATCAGGTCCAAAGTAAAATACGTGTCACTCAAGGCTGTACCATCACTGTCATTCCACAGTGAGCATAATTCCTAAAGGGGTCTGCTAGTCTTACAATTACTTGGACAGAATCTGTATGCCATTTAGGCAGCCCGTGCTTTTAGCACTACGGGAGTATGTACCCGACCCCATTCAGTCTGCCCCAACACAGTCATTACTGAGGGGGTACCCCTAACATGATTTTCAACCGCGGGGTATGTGCGACCTTAAGTCTTATTCATATGCATGCAGAACACCGCTCTTGGCACTTAGGCCACCACGAGCATCACACCTCTTTGGGTGGAAACAACACACTCTGGCTCTTCGGCCCTTACGAGTCTGGTTGTGTAACCGTTCTCAATGAGCATGCATATGATTTGATCTAAATAGATCGGCTACTCGGCGTATTTTCATGCAACGACTCCAAACCTAGCCAAGGCGCAACCTCTACTCCGGCTCAGCGGCCCTTACGAGCAAGGTGCCCTTGCAGGCACAAGGATACGAGCCGATCTGGCATCGTTCCATCAACGGACATCATTATGCCGTTCCATTGGTTCCGGCAGCTCTTCTGCCGACCATTTCGTCAGCACCTCCCCTGCTCTACCGGCAGTGGTGCGACGAACCCTTCTACGTTGTAGAGGGCAAACCATGAACTAGGTAGCACTCTGCTATATGTCAGAGTATCCTGCTACGTTCTTTCTGAGCTATTCTTAGCTTCTTCAGAAATTTCAGCAGCACTTCCTCTCTTTTACGGAGAAAGCGTGCGTTTCTTTTATCCATTTCAGCGGCATCTCCCCTCTTTGGTAGGAAATCGCCATGCTTAATTCGGGGAAATGGATGTGCACCGTTGTGCGTACTTTGCATCCATCAAGGTTGCAGGAACCCTGGGCCATAGCCAGGCCGTACGTAATTGACTTAGTCTTTACGTAAAGAGCATTTTGCCAAAAAGTGAAGCCTTTCCAATAGGGGCTTCATTCGTCAAGCAGAATCTTGAACGAGGAGCGGTCAGGGAATCGCATTGGCGATTTGGAGTTGATCTCCATTTGAACGCTCATATTACGCGTCATATATGTAGTATAAGCAGAAGCTTGTGCTTTATACAGCGGCGGCGTAAAGAAATGCATATACTATTGTTGAGGGTGTGTAACTGAACGAAATATTCTACATATATAACAAAACAGAAGCCTTGGCATCGTTCGACGCGACGACGTAAGTAAATGCATAATCGGAAGTGCAGTAAACAGGGAGCCTTGGCATCATACGACGCAACGACAAAGGTAAATTACATAGCCTGTGCGATATAGGACGCGTCGGCAGAATCAGCAGATATACACCTAGATCCGTATCCAACGATAGTTACGAGGCAAGCGGGTGAACACCGAAGTGTTCTGAAGGGCTCAACCAAGAACTAGGGCGAGATACCATTTTAAAAACGCATATACTGCGTATTTGAACATAGATATATCCGACGATAGTTCCGAGACAAGCGGGTGAACACCGAAGTGTCCAAAAAGGGCTCAATCAAGAACTAAAGCAAGATACTACTTCAGAAAGTATATTCTATATACAAACAATCAAATACTTGAGAGAGATGGATCAACGAAGCGAACTTACTTCAAATCGTGGAAGAAACGGCTCCGGGTTGCTTCTTTGGCTTCGAGCCTTCCTTCGAGAGGTCAGACTAAGTCAGATGAAGCTGACTTAGTTGAGAAAGAGGTAGAGTAGGTCAAGCTACTCAACCTAAGTGGTTTGAACCAAATAGGGTTCGGTCCAAGTCAACTGGGTTCAGCAGGTTCGAGCTCAGCTCAAGTAGGCTAAGTCTGGGTTCAGAAATCCAAACCGGAATCTGGACAAAAAGGGACTTTGACTTTGACTTTAAACTCAACTAGGTTCAAGTCAAGTCAACTAGGTTAGGACTAGGTCAAGTGGGTTCAGACCCAGGTCAGGTGAGCTAGGACCAGGTCAGGCAGGCTCAGACCAGGTCAGGTGGGTTCAGGTCAGGTCAGGTGGGTTCAGACTCACTTGAGCTCACTAGGGGAGGTTTAGGAGAGAGAGAGAAGGCAAGAGAGAGAGGGGGGTCGAAATTATGAGAAGAGAGAGAGTGGGGAGGGCTATTTATAGCCCAAGCCCACCTCCTCTTGGGTTTTTTCATGCCCCTTTTACCCCTGAGCTATATTTTAATTCCTGGAGGTTCCTTTTGAGGTGGGGCCCACTAGATATTTCCATAGGATATTTTGTGGGTCCCACAAAATATTTTCTGAGGAATATTTCTGTGGGTCCCACCAACATTTCTGTGGGTCCCGCAAAAATTTCGGGTTTTTCGGCGATTTTTTTCCGAAAAATTCTGAGTACGCCATTCTCTTCGTATTGACGTAACTAAGAAAGTTGGCTCGAGGAAATCCTTTGATTTCGTTTAGGTAGGAAGTTATGGCTTCTATAGTGTTTGAGCATATATTCGCAAAGCGACGAATATCTTAAGTATAACTGGCTCGTACAAATCGATCTGATTCGTATTTCGGGTTCAGGTGCTATTTTTACTTGAAAATGCCTCGTGAATTTCTTCAGAAAGATACTGAAAAATTATGGGTCTTACACAATATAAGGCATTCATAGCCTTTGCATTTAGGTTTGCCATTTTCTTTTCTTCATCAGACCATAAGTTATAGTCTGCGGATGGAGATGTGTATGGATGCTCAACAATTTTCCATACAGCAAAATCTATGGATTTGAGAAATATAGTCATTCTGCACTTCCAGTATCCATAGTTGGAGCCATTAAAGAAAGGAGGACGAGATGCGTGTTGACCTTCAATATCATGAGCATAAGAGGTAGATGCCATTTGTGCCGGAAGACTTGTTATGTCGAAACCTGCAAACCTGCTCTGATACCAAATGAAATTTCACTAGAGGGGGGTGAATAGTGAAATACGATTAAGATCGATAAAATAAAATAATCAGGCAATAAGGCACAACACATAAAACACAGAATTTATACTGGTTCGGTCAATACCCAGACCTACATCCAGTCCCCAAGCAAACCACTTGAGCTTTCCACTATAACATCCGAGTCACCAGATAAATAGTACAACACCCTCTTCCTCAGAGGTCTTCTTCTCTCAACAGAGAAGGGGCACACCCTCTTCCACAGAGGTCTTCTTCTCTCAAGAGAGAAGGACAACACCCTCTTTCACAGAGGTCTTCTTCTCTCAACAGAGAAGGGCAACACCCTCTTTCACAGAGGTCTTCTTCTCTCAACAGAGAAGGGCAACACCCTCTTTCACAGAGGTCTACTTCTTTCAACAAAGAAGGAAAACAGTGAATAACAGAGTTACAATACTTCCTATAGAACCTTCAGAATGATATGAATGCACGAATGAAGGATTCTCAGAATGTTCTGTTTGTCACTCAGAGGATACTCTTTGTCAAAGAGTTATACTTGACTTTTTCTCTTTTCTTTCTTTTCTTTTTCTCTTTTTTTTTCAAGGCTCTTTTTTCAAATGATGAATATGAATTTTTCTCGTTGTAAGCTCACATGTCCATTCTGTTCTTTGAATAGCTTATTTGAGTGTGTTTATATAGCTTTTTAAAAAAGTAGTCGTTACATTTTGAAATCGTAGCCTTTTTGGGATGTGAAATGTTATGTCATTTCAAAAACATCTTTAGAAAAATTCGAGAAAGCCTTTTTCCATAAAAGTAAAATATAGGGTACACTAGTCGTTGTAATATTTCAGGTAATACATATTTTATGAAAAAAGTCTATTTCTTACAATAGTACATTGAACGTTGGATTGTAGTTTTGTCTTTATTCTAATTAATGATTTGAGGTACATAAGTACTTCTTTACTTTAAATGAGTGTAAGTACAATGAGTGCTTTGAGATATTTATTTGTACATAGTCATGTCAAGTGTTTTCTTTATGTTGTGTTTTTCAAAGTCTTCAGAGAGAATGAGGACTACAAGAAAGTCGACATTCTTGAGAAGGATATTTAATAAGGATTTCTGACAGGAGGTATTTAATGTTGTACAAAGAGAATGATGACTTTAAGTAAGTCAACATTCTATGGGTTAGTAAAAAGGTAACTAGAGTTTTTTCAAAACCTTTATTATATTTGTTTTCTTTGTGTAGCCGATTTTCATGTTTTGTCTTTTTCCCATATTTGAAATCATTTCTTTAAAGATGGTAACTAGAGTCTTTTCAAAACATATTATATTTGTTATGTAGTCGATTTCATGTTTTGTCTTTTTCCTATATTTAAAATCATTTCTTTAAAGAAGGTAACTAGAGTCTTTTCAAAACATATTATATTTGTTTTTTCTTTATGTAGCCGATTTCATGTTTTGTCTTTTTCCTATATTTCTTTTCATGTTGTCTTGTATATGATGTAAGGTACAATTATTACATTTTGAAATCATGTCAAAATACCTTTTTCATAAAGGGTTGTAAGAAGGTACAATTATTAGTTTTCAAAAAGGAGCTTTTTGAAACTATCGTATACTTTTATGATATAGCTTTTATGAATGAGTATGTAATATGCAATATGCATGTTCCTGAAGGTTCTGTTACATATGACTCTAAAGAAGAAAAAAATCTCCATCTTGAGGTAGCCGATCTCTTCAGTTGATCTTTAGGAATGCATGGCTCATCAAGCTTTTTCTTCAAGGAGTATGATTGCACCATAGTTGTACTTGAACAGGAAGTCTCCATCCTTTTTGGGTGAGATATCCTTGCATCAAATACTCGTTAGATTTATGGCAAAACATATTCAGTCATAATATAACATTTTTCAAGAGGACATATTATCATATCATATAAAATCAAATACGACAGTGTATCATATTATGTGACATCAAAACAGAGTTTCTCAACATTCTCCCCCTTTTTTATGATGACAAAATATGCTCCCAACAGAGTTTCTCAACACAGATGATCCGCAGAAGCTTAGAGGCCTCTTCTTAAAGGGGAAATGGAAGGCTCGAGAGGGGGAAGCAGTTGAGGATGGAAGATGGAGAGCGAAAAGGATCGTTAGAGATCAAAGGTGGAGAGCAATCCTGCGATGGAGGCTTCCAGAGGAGGAATGCACGGGAACAAGGTTGTTGCATATTTCCAATTTTTCCAAAAAGAGGATCCTTTTAAAATAATTTTTCAAAAAGTGGTTTAAAAAGATTTTTTTTAGTAAAACTCACTTTAAGATTTATTGCATTATTTTTTATATTCTTAACCAAGAAAACATGAGATTTATCCAATTAAATGGATTAAATCCATGGTTTCAATGATAAAAGCAATTCCAGCCATGGATTTAAAGCATTGTCAAGATGAAGGCATATGCGATGAACCTCCCAACAATCCCTAAAGGGTATTTAATTTATGCTATCACCAAGAGATTTTCAACCAAAGAGCCAATGACCGTCAATATAATCCCTGAGAGAAAAGAAGGATCAGAACATCTTTGAGATAAAGGAGTTTGTGACGTACCCTTCCAAAAAAAAAGAGAGAAAAGTCAGGACATCTCCATAATGAAGGATGATGTAATTCCCGAAAAATCCAAGAGAGCTCCAATTCTGTTAAAAAGAGAGTGTAGAAAGATCATCATGAGAAAAGAATCTTAGGATATCAGACTGCCGAATCTATCAAGAACCTCCTTTAATTTTGTGAAATTCTTTTATCAATATTCTTTCACCAATAGCTCTCGCAATATCAAGAATACATTCTTTTTCGTCCATATCAAGGAAATTGATAGCTTCCTTGAAAGAAAGTCAATGGCAATGATATTTGAATTCGAATCTTGATTCTACGGAGTTAAGTCCAGTCAGAGGTAATACTTCAGGTAGACAAGGGGGAATATTTTTCATATATGTGCTTATCATTCTTGAATTAACTACAATTTTTATCTTATTGACAATCTTTTCAAGTTAACCTGACATGAAGTGAGAACTTGATGTCTATTTTGATGTATCCAGGCGTTGTTGTTATCCCTTTTAGTATCGGATGATGGGAGTTGTCCAAGATCCTTCCCTAATTGTTTTAATCTGAGTGTCTGGACTCTCAGATTCGCACACTTCCCTGTGCTCCCCACTGTCCCACCATAGACAATTCCCGTTCAGGTTAAGGGTTAAACCTGAATTTTCTGCAAAAAAGTCATCTGTCTTAAAAGTCATTCAGTCTCAGCGATGAGACGTCCAAGATCAATCCCTTTTCAAGCTTTAGGGAACCCCCTTTCTTCCTTTTACAAACCCCTCTCGGATTTATTTTGCAAAATTTGAAGGTCCCATCATGGTTTCTTCATTTGAGGATTCTGTTTATCGTCCCCTTTCAGGTTAAGGGTTAAGCCTGAGCCTCATTTTTCAACGAGGTATCGTCTCCTTTCAGGTTAAGGGTTAAGCCTGAGCCTCGTTTTTCCATGAGGTATCGTCCCCTTTCAGGTTAAGGATTAAAGCCTGAACCTCATTTTTCCATGAGGTATTTTATTTTCCGTCCCATCCTGGTTAAGGGCTAAGCCTGAGCCTCATTTCGATGAGGTGATTCTTTCTTCTTCATTCTCCATCCCATACCTATCATGATCACCGTCAGAGCTAATTCTTTCATACCCGGTCAGATTCTCCTAACTGGGGCATTTTTTTTATATATAGTCCAAATTTGGTGCATTTTCTTTGCCACTAAGCTCGGCTTACAACCGGCTTAGTAGCAAAGAGGGGCATCTGTAAACACCCAAAATTTTCACCTTCATCCGGTGCTTACATTTCATGTGTGATTGCATATCATTGCATGCATCCGACATATCATCTCATTGCATTGCACATCATTACATCTCATTTTCGAGATCCAGCACTCCTGTTTTCAAAATATTTAATCCAGATTCGGGTTTTTTAAACTTTTCTTTCAAAATTAATTTTAAAACCTGGGTTTTTAATCAACATTATGTCATTTGCCAACCTCCAGAACCTTATATTTTGAAGTATTTTCTCAGAAAACAATCTGGATCCGTTTCAAACTCAATTTTTAATTGATTTCAATTCTCGGATGAGACCCATTTAGGTGGTGTCGCTTTGAACTCTTTTATTTATCCAAATTTCTTAAAATTCTGAGATTTTCAATCCAATCAGGACTCTGTCTCAGAGTCCTGATCCAGTCAGGAGTCTGTTTTGAAGTCTGTTTTACTTCCATTTTTAGTCTTTTTTGTTTGTTTTCAAAATTCAAGTCATTTTGCAGAGTCCAGTTAATTCAGGACTCTATTTCGAAGTTTCGGTTAAGTTAGGAGTCTAACCCTGACTGTATTTTCTGACTTATTTCACCATTTAAAGATAAATTCTTTAAAAAACTCTTTCATTTGACTTTAAAATCCAAAATCTCAGAGTCCTAAGAGTTCAGGACTCTAACCCAGAGTTCCAGTTCGCTTGAGACTCTACTTTCAAAACTTTGAATTTCAACTATTGATTTTAACCCCTTTTCAAAGCCATTTTCAGTATTTATTTCAAATTTTCAAAACTTTGATGTGGGGTCCACTCAGTTGGAGCCATATCCAGAGGAGTTCTGACTCAGTTTGAACTCTATGCCATTTCAAAACTTTTGATTTCAAGTCTACTTTTGAATCTCTTTTCAAAAACGTCTCATTTTCAAGTTTTAAAATCATTTTTGAAAATTCAAGTGGAGCCCACTCGGGGTGGCGCCACATTTGAAAAAGTCATGGTTAGACTAGGGTTAGTCATTGTCCTAGTTAGGTTAGGGGTTTAGTGGAGTCAAAATCAATTTTAAAAATCCATTTTATTTAAGTTTTAAACCATTGGTTTTTAAAGGTTTTAAATTCAAGTTTTAAAAACCAAATGTGGGTCCATAGTAGGTGGTGCCACATTTGGACTTTCTTGGGTTTAATTAGGTGTTAATTAGGGATTAATTAGAGTCCCACCTACGTTATAATTCTCCAAAAAATCGTTTCCCCCTTTATTGGATTTATTAGAAAGAGTTCTAAAAAAATAAAACTCCTTAATTAACCCTAATTAAGGAGGTTTTGAAAACCTATAAAAGGGGGACTTCAAGAGGTCAAACGGGGCTCTTTTTCTCTCAAATTTTCGTGGTCTCCCTCCTCTCTCCAGCTCCTCTCCTTCCTCCATTGTTGCAGCCCCAAGGTAAGGAGTTATTAAATATTATTTTATTATTTTTTTATTGGTTTTTATGATTTTTCAATAGATTTCACCATGGAAACTCCTTTTCATGGATTTAACCATGGATTCGACCTCAAGTTCAATTCAAGAAGATGATCTAACCCTGTTCCATGCCGTTTTCTATGATTCTAATCCATTAGAATTGATTATTGCATTATTTTTTATATTCTTAACCAAGAAAACATGATATTTATCCGATTAAATGGATTAAATCCATGGTTTTAATGGTAAAAGCAAGTCCAGCCATGTATTCCCTATTTTTATTTATTTTTTTTACTTATTTATGTTTATTACATGTGTTTTAGCATAGAAATTAATTTTGTTTTGCTGTTTGGTATTTTTTTTTATTATTTTCATTAGTTAAAGCATGATTTATTAGGTTTTATCAAATTTCTGTGTGTTTTTAGTTTAGGACAGTAAAGAGCATGTTATTGCGGATTGAAATACTCACTGTTAATTTCTGATTTTTTTATATGTGATACATGGATGTGTAAATAAACTACTGTAAACAAATTAGAGGTTTTGGGATTCGGGAACCCTATCAGAAAAATCATACATCAAATTGGGATTTTCAAGCTTTAAAATCGTTGTTAAAATCAAAAGGGTAACTTGATGTTATGTTATTTTCCTCATCCAATATTTGATTTGAGATCCGTAAAATGATATGGATTCATGTTGAGATGATATATTTACTGTGAAATTTTGGTAATTTTTGACTTCTGTTTAATATTTTTCCTTTGACAAAAAGTCTGATTTTAAATTTAAAACTCGTTAGGGTTTACCAAAACCCTAATCAGACTTGTAATGACCATAGATCTCAAACCATAGATCCGATTCATGATCTGTAAAAAAAGAGTTTCACTATTTTTTGTCTACTATTTACTTATAAAATTTCAGAAATTTTTGATTAAGTTTGCTATTTATTTTTGTATTTTCAATCCTAAGTAGCTATTTTAACCCTTGTTAGATTTGTTATACTTTAGTTCAGATTGTGGGAAAGGTTTCTCCCTACCCGGAGATGATTTTTCCAATCTGTAAATTGGGAAATCTCTGTTTTTATCTCTAATTTATCTCTGTAAAAATTAAAAAGTTTACATGGAGAATTGACCCCTGAATCGGGTCTAACTCTGAAACTGGTTTGTGACTTAGGTTAAAAATAGCATATTTTAGGGTTTTAATGCAATTTTCGGATTAAAATAATGTCAAAAAATTATTTTTATGATTTTAATCTGACTTCAGAGACATAAAAAGTGCAGGTACCAATTTTTATGAAATTTGGGATCCGTTTGATGCCTAAATTGATCAAATTGCAAAACAGGGCCCTAGAGGATCCCAAAACACTGCCAAAATCATAATTTTTGTGATATTTCTTGATTTTCGTGCATACGTGTGTGTTTTTAGGGTTTGTTCATGTTTATAATCATATTAGGATGTTTCATGTTTGATTTTATGTTTATTTCAATCATAAATCCCAAGTTTTTACCAAAATCTATTTCAGAAAACCATGATTTCAAAGCCATAGTCTTGCTATCATGGGTAATTTGGTCATTTGACCTCAATTTCGAAATTCCAAAACCCTAATTTTCATGCTTTTAATCATGTCATATCTTACTTAGTTCAATTTTTCATTATTTGCATTTCAAAAGTTACATTTTACAAAATATCTTTCTAAAAACCTTGATTTAAAGGCCATAGTCTTATTATCATGGGTATTTTGGTCATTTTGACCCTAATTTCGAAATTTCAAATTCCATTTTTATATTTATTACATCTTTTTTCATATTTTATCAAGTTTATATAAGATAATCATATGGAAAATGACTTATGTCTAGCAAAATCCAGTAATTTCTAGATATTACTGGATAAATCTAGAAAAGCCAACATATTTTCACTAACCAGTTTTTCTAGTTTTGCAGGAACATTTAAGACTTTATTTTTCTTTATTTTTCTGCATTTAAATTCAATTAGTGATGTAAATTATGTAAATTTGGAATAAGAATTTCAATTCCTGCATAGATTAGGATTTGCATTGCATATAGTTTTAAACTTTGATATATAACTGTTATGTTTGTCATTCATGCACATTATTTACAAATTCACCATGGTTTACACGAATTCCACGTGCACTAGCTCTTATGGAGTTGACAAACTTGGTGGAATTTGTATTTATGGCCATAGTCAGAATAAGAATGATACCCAGATTTGTAATCTTCGTATTAGCCACATTCACCCTACACTCTTAGGCTAACTTGAAAATGCACTGCATTTCTCAAAAATACAAATAGATTTTCTCAATTCCTTAAAATCAAGTCTTTCAAGTTCATATTCATTCATTTCATTCATTTGCAAGTACAATTTCAATTCAGAGAAATCAGTTTTCTCAAATTTTTCTAAGTCTTATTCAAAAAAATCGATTTTCTCAAAATATTGATTTGCCAATGATATTTCAAGTATTTTCTAAGTTATATTTTCAATTTCAAAGTTTGAATTCAAAGAAATCAAGTTTTCCAAAGTTATTTCACATTTCTCAAAATGCATTTTCACAAAACCCTTATATTTCTTCAGAAATCGATTTTCATTTTCCTCAGAAATATTCTTTTACCATGATTCACGATTTTTCAAGTGATATCTTTTCCAAAAATCTCCAAGTATTTTCCAATATTCAAAGCAAACATCATGTTTTCAAATATGCATTTTCAGAAAATTCATAGCACATGCCTGATTCTTTGTGCATTCAGGAAATAGAATATGATTTAGACAAGTTGAGCAAAGCTAAGCATATAATTGATCATTGCTTCAATTACCCCTGCTAAAGGCGCCAGGAACGGTTGAACCTCGTACCGACAGGCGAGTCTCATTCTTCGGAATTATCCCTCATTTTAAAACGGAGGTGAGTTATTTTCAAAATCTTTTTCAAAGGTCAGTTTGACTCGCAAAAGTAAAAATTTTGCGATGATAACAGGTTTGGCGACCGAGATGGGACCTGTCTTCGCCTGATCAATTGTGTGCTTAACCTAACTCAAATTGTCAAAATCGTGTTCCATGTAAAGTCAGCTTTTACTTTCTGTTATCATGTGAATCTAGGAGCCTAGACTTGAACCCAGTTGACATGAATTGCATATAGACTAAGTATGGTTTGGTAGGACCATATTGAGGAGAAAATTTTCATGCTCACATAGACTTAGGTCTAATACAACCCTCCTCAATCTAGATTTGATTGAAAACAATGTTTGCTTCTTCAATTTTTTTTCATAAAACTCTACTTTAGGTTTTAGAGCCTTCTGATTTGCTTGCATGTGCTCATATTTTCAAAAACCACCCCAGCTACTTTTACCCGGTCTTTACGTTGCTAGGCTTTCTTCCAGAACCATAGTTCGGGACAAAGCCTCACAACTGGGCCACTTATTTGGGCTAACGCCCGCCTGCCACGTACCAAGGGCCATAGTCCAACGTATATCGGCAAGTGCACAAGGATGTTGGGAAACTAGAACCTAGAACTGGAGAAATTGATTTTATGCCACGCACATCGAGCCTTGGCTTGAGTATATCGGCATAGCATGATTGGACATAGTTGATCTGAACCTTAGAGTTAGGATTAAGGTCCAACAGCTATTTCAAAATTTGTGAATCTAGAGTCAGCTTTTAGGGAATGTTGTATGTGCATACTTGTATGTGCAGGATGTAATTGAATAGTCATTTCCTTTTTATTTTCCATATTTTCCCAATTTTCTAAAATACTGGATGATTTTTCAAAAATCCCCAATCCATTTCCATATACTGTCAATGTTTTAAACCCTGGACGATTTTTAGAAAATTCCTCTATTTTTTTTTAAAACTCTAGGTTATTTTTCATCTTTTCTTCTGGATCTCGAATTTCTGCTTCATTTTATCCTGCCTACATTTTCAAAATTCCTGTATTTTCCCAAGGCTTATTCCAATTTTCCATGATTTTCAGTCCGATGACATCCAGTCAGCTTGATTCAGTCTTTCTTGAGGGTCACATCTTCTACGAGGTGCGACAAGGTCTTTCTGAACATCGAGTCCTCAGCACCGGATCCTTCATTCCCCGATGGTATTATTCATGGCTCAAAAACTTCTCTCGTATGTTTTCGGACCATTTAGACGAGTGTCGATTGGAACTGGCATCCGTAGTGGGAAAGCAGACACTTAACGGCAATTTGATCCACGCACTGGCAGAGCGGTGGAATCCGAGCACTAGTGCCTTCTGGTTCCCATGGGGGGAAATGACTTTATTGATGGATGAATTCTCATAGATTATGGGATTACCTGAACCAGCTGGTCAGCCTAGAGACCCACTGGAGAAGCAATTTTTGATCAATGTCAAGGGTCTGGATCACCGAGATGCTTTAGCCCGCATGATAGGACGCAAGTCTTGGCCATTGATCGAGGAGAATGAAAATTAATATGTGGACCTGCTCGAAATCTACAGACAGTACGAAACATTTGTAGAAGTCGGTTCCTTATCTCGAACAGCTCGAGAGAGAATCCAACATGCAATGGTCTTATGCACTGTGGGATTAGCTCTCTTTCCTGATGGACGCAATTACATGGATATCAGGATAGTTCAACTTCTGCGAAGGTGGGGAAGTCGACAGACCAGCCGCCTCTCTATAGCCATGGCCGCACTCACTTTTCTATACCGAGGGTTGACTCGTTTCACACTTGGAGAATCAATTCTAGTCGAAGGGTGCACCTACGCACTACAATCTTGGTTCCTCCGGCATGTGCCAGCTCGAGCCAGTTCATTCATATACAATGGTGAAAAGCTTCTGCCAATTGCACGATACCGATTCTTGATCGATAACCTCCAGGAGGAAGAAGTCATATGGGACTACTTTAATTGTCAGGCATCACCTCCCAGATACACTTATGCATACGGCAAGCGGTTCAGGCTACTTGGCCCCTTCTTCTGTGCATATTACCATCCAGAGCGGTGTGTCAGACAGTTCTCTCAGAGACAGAAGCGCATAGAAATTCGCCTATTAACAGAGATCTTGCCAGAGTTCGATCTCACCTCAGATCAGTGGTCCGGAGCATACCATTCTGCCAGACATGGCTGGGATTCTTTTGTTACTCTCACTATTTTAACTGGTCCTCGAGTGTCCTCTAATTATCAGGAGTGGTGGAAAATTGTTCGACCCCCTCCCCTTTGTGAAGTTTATTATTAATAAAATCATATTTTTCCTTTCTTCAATAAAATTCCTTTAAATTTCATTCTATATTGGTTTGACGACCTCGCCTAGGTAACAAGACATATTTTTAGTTGTTTATTTTTTTGCAAAGGAATGACAACGCAATTGTCGTAATCCCAACGACGACTAAATCCCTGTAATAGGATACTCTTTCAATTGTCTACCAAAATTCTCAGTAAATATTTTCCTCCAATCAACATTTCTTTCAAAAGCCTAACCATCAATTCTGCCTTGCAAAGAGCGTTAGCAACCTCTAGAGAACTTTCATGACACTCAATGGTTCAGACAAGATCCGGAAAGAAAATCGCACAGGTCGAAGGCATGGCACACTCAACAGCTTCAGAAGAAGAGATGGGTTCCCCGCATTCCGACAGAAATCAAGGGCAGCAGGTTAAGGACGACATTGATCCTCAGATATATATCATGTTCAAGAAAATGATGACCAAGATGCTGGCAGAGCAAGTTGAGGCCAGTACTGAGCAGACTCAGATCAAGCAAAAGGTTAGGGGTCACACAGCCAAAAATGTGAAAATCAGTAAAAAGCGTAATCGCCATGAGGAAGTATCTGATGAGTCAGAATCAGCAGATGATACTGATAAAGAGTATGAAACCCATCAAGAATTCAAAAGGTCGACTCAGGGGCAGGGGTCGGCTTACAAATCCAGAAATCAGTCCGTTGACGACCCTACTCAGTCACAACTCAAAGACATGATGAAAATGGTTAAAGACCTGCAGGCCCGCGACAAGGGCAAGAAAGTCTTCACCAGCAAAGACTTCTATGATGGTTTGGATGGGGATGATGATCTCGATAATCTCCCCAAGAAATTTATCAAATTCGATGGTTCGGGTGACCCAAAGGCACACCTCGCCCTTTTCTTTGCAGAATGTTCCAAGTTCAGAAGAAATAACCGAGCCTTATTTCTTTGCTTCCCTCGCAGTTTGAAGGGTATCGCAGCAAAGTGGTATTGAGAACATGTCAATCCGATCGAACTGAAAGAATTTGACAAGGTGGTGAACATGTTCATCGAGCGATTCCTCTTTAATGTTGAGGCACTGCCCACCCTTAGTCATCTCTATGGCTTCAAACAGAAAGAAGATGAGAAGGCCCGAGATTTCATTCATCGATGGAGGTCAGCTTGCAACAAAATGAGAGACCCGGTATCAAAAGGGCATGCATTGTCACTAATCTTGAATAATTTTTCACAACCCTTGAGGGGTCTCATTTCCACGGCACCGTCAAAAACCTTCATCGAACTGACAAAACGAGCCGAGTGGCTCGAGCTAAGCATGGAAAATGGAGTTTATCAAGGCTTCATCTTTACACAGGGTAACAATCAAAGTGAGCAGAAGAAGAAGGCTCACTTCACTCTTTCTGCCAATGATAGCAAAAGCAACAAGAAAAATCATGATCACTATTCAGAGGGATCCAAGGGCCAAAAAGGAAAGTACTCCAACAATGATAGGCCTCTTCAATCTAGTCCTCAACATAAAGAGAAAGATAAAAAAAAGACAAAGCGCAAGGATTGGAGTACGGATCGAAAGTTCACCCCTCTGGACCAAACACTAGAGAGTGTTCTGGAATACATGCTCACAAAAGATATGATCCGTTTACCTAAAGCAGCTGATCTCGCAACAATCATGGGCAGATTCAAAGAAAGATTTTGCAAATTTCATCAGGCAGTAATGCATGACACTGAGAATTGTTTCGTCCTGAAAAATATCATTCAAGATTGCATCGACAAGAATATCCTTATTGAAGACGAGGAAGCTACCAGTCGACCATCCTGAGCAAGTTTTCTAAGAAATTGACAATGTCGAGACTATGTCACTTTCATCATTTTGTCATTTTGAAGGGACAATGCAGTCCCAGTTCTTCTATCAATTTTTTATTTCCTTCTTCAATGCATTAATAAAAATTGTCAATCTTTCTTATGGCCTGGCGTCATCTTTTATATTCCTCATTTGCAAATGTTTAAATGTCTTCTTACAAGGGGTAACCTCTTTCAGAGTGCCTCTCTGATCAACCAAGAAGCTTGTTGTCAGTTTTCACCTCGTTATCTTCAGAGAATTATCATCAAATATCAATTACTTATCCTTTCTTATTCCCCCATTACACTGGGGCATTACTTTGAAAATTGTCTTCAAAACTTTCAGTATGCAGGCAGGATCAAACAAATCTCCCATTTTGCACGCATGTGCACCCATTTATACCATTTTACGTACATTTGCATTTATTTGCATTTGCATGCATTCATTCGCATTCATCTGCATTTGCATCAAGCTTCCTCGCTCAGGAGAAGGGGTTAATCCTGAAAATAGGCTTTGAAAAGCTAACTATGATGGTCCATTCAAATCATGAACTAAGAATTTTTTATTTTCCAAATTCAAAACCCATAAGTTGAACCCTTCCTTCTTAAACTGTGATCCTTAGGTTAAGTCCCTATGAAATTGATAGTTCGTAGGTCTAACCCTTGCAGAACCAATGTGATCTTATGTTAAATCCGTATGGAATTGATAGTTTGTAGGTCAAACCCCTGCAGAACCGATGTGATCCTTATGTTAAATTCCCATGGAATTGCTAGTTCGTAGGTCGAACCCCTACAGAGTCAATGTGATTTGTAGGTTGAACGCCTGTCAAACCAATACGGCTCATAGGTTGAACCCCTTTGTGAACCAAAAGTCCTTCTCAACTCAGTGGTTCTTAGGCTGAATCCCTATCGAACCTACGTCGTTCCCAGTGAACCAACGTCGTTCTTAATTGAACCAATGTCGTTCTTAGGCTGAATCCCTATTGAACCCATGTCGTTCCCAGTGAACCAATGTCTTTCTCAATTGAACCAATGTCGTTCTTAGGCTGAATCCCTATTGAACCCATGTTGTTCCCAGTGAACCAATGTCGTTCTCAATTGAACCAATGTCGTTCTTAGGCAGAATCCCTATTGAACCCATGTCGTTCCCAGTGAACCAATGCCATTCTCAATTGAACCTATGTCGTTCTTAGGTTGAATCCCTATTGAACCCATGTCGTTCCCAGTGAACCAATGTCGTTCTCAACTGAACCTATGTCGTTCTTAGGCTGAATCCCTATTGAACCCATGTCGTTCCCAGTGAACCAATGCCGTTCTCAAATGAACCAATGTCGTTCTTAGGCTGAATCCCTATTGAACCCATGTCGTTCCCAGTGAACCAATGTCGTTCTCAATTGAACCAATGTCGTTCTTAGGCTGAATCCCTATCGAACCCATGTCATTCCCAATGAACCAATTCCCAATTTCGACCCTTTTGAGTCACCCAATACCATCATCAATCATCTTCTCTTGCAAGGAACCCTTTTTCCAGGGAAAGTTCGAGAGAGCTCGTTCTTCTCGCATGTCTTTATTGTTCGTTCATTGAACCCCTTTTTCTAGGGAGAGTTTGAAGGGACTCATGCTTCACGAACAGTTTGCAAAACAATCTTTATTGTCGTACAAGGAACCCTTTTTCTAGGGAGAGTTTCAACGGAAGCTCATCCTTCTTGTAACCCTAAATGTCTTTTGTTAGGCCACCCCCGTCGTCAAGGACCCTTTTTTCAGGGAGAGTGTGATGGACTCGTTCCTCTATGATATCCTTTCAACCTTTGTTAGCGGCCCCCTTTCCATAAGAGAAGCCTAGAAATAGGGAGCTTTGACGAAAGCTTAATTTCTCTTTGAAAGTTTGTTTTACAAACACCTCCTCTCCAGGGAAGGGAGGAGTATCTTTTTATTACCCGTTCAGGTAAGGGTCTAGCCTGAGTCTCTCCTTTGGGGAAAGGAGAGGAGAATCTAGCCACAGATAGGTCATTTAGATCTCAAGTGATTTCTTTCACCAAGGATTTCAGGAATATTTTGTCAGTTTGCCATGAAAAATAGTTGTTGATTTCAAAATCTTTATCGCATAAAATTGTACCTCAGAATACCTTCAGTATTACTTCCGAAAGGACAAAGCTTTTGCGAAAAAAGATTCAAAATTTCAAAAATTTTCTATTGGCCAACCAAAAGGATGAAGAATAAATCCGCGATATGGCCGGTAAAGAAAATTCAATGTTGTTGCAAAGCCGTGAGTGGTCGATATTGATTGTAGTCAATGGCACACTTTTAAAGATTATTCTTGGGAAATTGAAGCAGTCAAAATATCCTGGGTGATACAGAAAAATCTACTCAATATCCATATCTCCTCAATCACCTAAGCTGTAATTAAATATCTGCAAAAAGGATCTCTCAATTGTCGTCAAGATGAAGGCGAATTAAGCGAGTAGACCCTCGAGGCCAAAGAAGATTTAAATCATCTACAAGATGACGGAGTTTGTGACGGATCCTTCCAGGGAAAGTCCAAAGCATTGTCGAGATGAAGGCATATGCGATGAACCTCCCAACAATCCCTAAAGGGTATTTAATTTCTGCTATCACCAAGAGATTTTCAACCAAAGAGCCAATGACCGTCAATATAATCCCTGAGAGAAAAGAAGGATCAGAACATCTTTGAGATGAAGGAGTTTGTGACGTACCCTTCCAAAAAAAAAGAGAGAAAAGTCAGGACATCTCCATAATGAAGGATGATGTAATTCTCGAAAAATCCAAGAGAGCTCCAATTCTGTTGAAAAGAGAGTGCAGAAAGATCATCATGAGAAAAGAATCTCAGGATATCAGACTGCCGAATCTATCAAGAACCTCCTTTAATTTTGTAAAATTCTTTTATCAATATTCTTTCACCAATAGCTCTCGCAATATCAAGAATACATTCTTTTCCGTCCATATCAAGAAAATTGATAGCTTCCTTGAAAGAAAGTCAATGGCAATGATACTTGAATTTGAATCTTGATTCTACGGAGTTAAGTCCAGTCAGAGGTAATACTTCAGGTAGACAAGGGGGAATATTTTTCATATATGTGCTTATCATTCTTGAATTAACTACAATTTTTATCTTATTGACAATCTTTTCAAGTTAACCTGACATGAAGTGAGAACTTGATGTCTATTTTGATGTATCTAGGCGTTATTGTTATCCCTTTTAGTATCGGATGATGGGAGTTATCCAAGATCCTTCCCTTCTTGTTTTAATCTGAGTGCCTGGACTCTCAAATTCGCACACTTCCCTGTGCTCCCCACTGTCCCACCATAGACAGTTCCCGTTCAGGTTAAGGGTTAAACCTGAATTTTTTGCAAAAAGGTCATCTGTCTTAAAGGCCATTTAGTCTCAGCGATGAGATGTCCAAGATCAATCCCTTTTCAAGCTTTAGGGAACCCTCTTTCTTCCTTTTATAAACCCCTCTCGGATTTATTTTGCAAAATTCGAAGGTCCCATCATGGTTTCTTCATTTAAGGATTCTGTTTATCGTCCCCTTTCAGGTTAAGGGTTATGCCTGAGCCTCGTTTTTCCATGAGGTATCGTCCCCTTTCAGGTTAAGGGTTAAGCCTGAGCCTCGTTTTTCCACGAGGTATCGTCCCCTTTCAGGTTAAGGGTTAAAGCCTGAACCTCATTTTTCCATGAGGTATTTTATTTCCCATCCCATCCAGGTTAAGGGCTAAGCCTGAGCCTTATTTCAATGAGGTGATTCTTTCTTCTTCATTCTCCATCTCATACCTATCATGATCACAGTTAGAGCTAATTCTTTCATACTCGGTCAGATTCTCCTAACTGGGGCATTTTTTTTATATATATAGTCCAAATTTGGTGCGTTTTCTTTGCCACTAAGCTCGGCTTACAACCGGCTTAGTAGCAAAGAGGGGCATCTGTAAACACCCCAAATTTTCACCCTCATCCAGTGCTTACATTTCATGTGTGATTGCATATCATTGCATGCATCCGACATATCATCTCATTGCATTGCATAGCATTGCACATCATTACATCTCATTTTCGAGATCCAGCACTCCTGTTTTCAAAATATTTAATCCAGATTTCTGGTTTTTTAAACTTCTCTTTCAAAATTAATTAGATCAGGACTCTAAACCAAAACTTCAATTTCATCCTGTTTTCACTTGTTTTTCAAAATCCTCTCATTTGATTTCTCAGAAAATCCAAAAATTGGAGAGTCCTAGTTCAATTAGGACTCTGTCCTCAGAGTCTCAGTTGAATCAGAACTCTGTTTTATTTCAATATTTGTTATTGCTTTCACTGTTTTCACAAGTTCTTTTATCTGTTTTTTAGAAAAATACAAAAAAAAATCTAGAGTTTTATTCCGATCAGGACTCTGTCCTAGAGTCCTAATCCAGTCAGGAGTCTGTTTTTACTTCCATTTTCATTTATTTCCATTTGTTTTCAAAAATTAGATCATTTTCTAGAGTCCAGTTGATCCAGGACTCTATTTCAGAGTTCTGATCGAGTTAGGAGTCTAACCCTGACTGTATTTTCTAACTTGTTTCACCATTTTCGATTAAATCTTTTCAAAAACTCTTTCATTTGGCTTTTAAAAACCAAAATCACAGAGTCCTAAAAATCCAGGACTCTAACCCGGAGTTCCAGTTCGCTTGAGAGTCTACTTTCAAAACTTTGAATTTCAACTATTGATTTTAACCCCTTTTCAAAGCCATTTTCAGTATTTATTTCAAATTTTCAAAACTCTGATGTGGGATTCACTCAGTTGGCGCCATATCCAGCGGATTTCTGACCCAGTTGGAACTCTATGCAATTTCAAAACTTTTGATTTCAAGTCCACTTTTGAATCTCTTTTCAAAAACCTCTCATTTTCAAGTTTTAAAATCATTTTTGAAAATTCAAGTGGAGCCCTCTCGGGGTGGCGCCACATTTGAAAAAGTCAAGGTTAGACTAGGGTTAGTCATTGTCTTAGTTAGGTTAGGGGTTTAGAGGAGTCAAAATCAATTTTAAAAAACCATTTTATTTAAGTTTTAAACCATTGGTTTTTAAAGGTTTTAAATTCAAGTTTTAAAAACCAAATGTGGGTCCATACTAGGTGGTGCCACATTTGGACTTTCTAGGGTTTAATTAGGTGTTGTTTAGGGATTAATTAGAGTTCTACCTAGGCTATAATTCTCCAAAAAATTGTTGCCCCCTTTATTAGATTTATTAGAAAGAGTTCTAAAAAAAAAAACTCCTTAATTAACACTAATTAAGGAGGTTTTGAAAACCTATAAAAGGGGGACTTCAAGAGGTCAAAAAGGGCTCTTTTTCTCTCAAATTTTCGTGGTCTCTCTCCTCTTTCCAGCTCCTCTCCTTCCTTCATTGTTGCAGCCCCAAGGTAAGGAGTTATTTAATATTATTTTATTATTTTTTTATTGGTTTTTTATGATTTTTCAATAGATTTCACAATGGAAACTCCCCTTTCATGGATTTAACCATGGATTCAACCTCAAGAACCTCAAGTTCAATTCAAGAAGATGATCTAACCCTGTTCCATGCTGTTTTCCATGATTCTAATCCATTAGAATTGATTATTGCATTATTTTTTATATTCTTAACCAAGAAAACATGAGATTTATCCGATTAAATGGATTAAATCCATGGTTTCAATGGTAAAAGCAATTTCAGCCATGGATTCCTTATTTTTTATTTATTTATTTTACTTATTTATGTTAGTTACATGTGTTTTAGCATAGAAATTAATTTCGTTTTGCTGTTTGGTATTTTTTATTATTATTTTCATTAGTTAAAGCATGATTTATTAGGTTTTATCAAATTTCTGTGTGTTTTTAGTTTAGAACAGTAAAGAGCATGTTATTGCGGATTGAAATACTCACTGTTAATTTTTGATTTTTTTATATGTGATACATGGATGTGTAAATGAACTACTGTAAAAAAATAGAGGTTTTGGGATTGGGAAACCTAGTCAGAAAAATCAGACATCAAATCAGGATTTTCAAGCTTTAAAATCGTTGTTAAAATCAAAAGGGTAACTTGCTGTTATGTTATTTTCCTCATCCGATATTTGATTTGAGATCCATAAAGTGCTGTGGATTTATGTTGAAATGATATATTTACTGTGAAATGTTGGTAATTTTTTGCTTCTGTTTATTATTTTTCCTTTGACAGAAAGTCTGATTTTAAATTTAAAACTCGTTAGGGTTTACCAAAAACCTAATCAGAATTGTAATGACCATAGATCTCAAACCACAGATCCGATTCACGATCTGTAAAAAAGGAGTTTCACTATTTTTCTGTCTACTATTCATTGCTAAAATTTCATAAATGTTTGATTAAGTTTGCTATTTATTTCTGTATTTTCAATCCTAAGTAGCTGTTTTAACCCTTGTTAGATTTGTTATATTTTAGTTCAGATTGTCAGAAGGGTTTCTCCCTAACCGAAGATGTTTTTTCCAATCTGTAAATTGGAAAATCTCTGTTTTTCTTACTAGTTTATCTTTGTAAAAATTCAGAAGTTTTCATGGAGGCTTGACCCATGATTCAGGTCTAACTCTGAAACTGGTTTGTGACTTAGGTTAAAAATAGCATATTTTAGGGTTTTAATGCAATTTTCGGATTAAACTAATGTAGAAAATTTATTTTTATGATTTAAATCTGACTTCAGAGATATAACAAGTTGATGTACCAATTTTTATGAAATTTGGAATCTGTTTGATGCCTAAATTGATCAAATTGCAAAACAGGGCCCTGTAGGATCCCGAAACACTGCCAAAATCACAATTTTTGTGATATTTCTTGATTTTCGTGCATAAGTGTCTGTTTTTAGAGTTTGTTCATGTTTATAACCATATTATAATGTTTCATGTTTGATTTTATGTTTATTTCAATCATAAATCCTAAGCTTTTACCAATCTATTTCTAAAAACCCTGATTTGAAGGCCATAGTCTTGCTATGAGGAGCATTTTTGGTCATTTGACCTAAATTTTGAAATTCTAAATCCTAATTTTCATATTTTTAATCATGTCACATCATATTTGGTTTAATTTATCTTCATTTTAATTTTAAAACTTGCATTTTACAAAATATCTTTCTGAAAACCTTGATTTCAAGGCCATAGACTTGCTATCAGGGGTATTTTGGTTATTTTGACCCTAATTTCGAAATTTCAAACATCATTTTCATATTTCTTCTATTTTTTCATATTTTATTAAGTTTATATCAGGAAATCATGGAAAATGGCTTATGTCTAGCAAAATCTAGTAATTTCTAGATATTACTGGATAAATCTAGAAAAGCCAACATATTCTCACTAACCAGTTTTTCTAGTTTTGCAGGAACATTGAAGACTCTATTTTTCTTTATTTTCTGTATTTAAATTTGATTAGTTATGTAAATTGTAATTAATTTTGGAATAAGAATTTCAATTCATGCATAGAATAGGATGCATTGCATATAGTGTTAAGCTTTGATATCTAACTGCTATGTATGCCAATTCATGCATATTTTTACCAATTCACTATGGTCTACACGAATGGCACGTGCACTAGCTCTTATGGAGTTGACAAACTTGGTGGAATTTGTATTTATGACCATAGTCAGAATATGAATGATACCTAGATTTGTAATCTTCGTATTAGCCACATTCAACCTACACTCTTAGGCTAACTTCAAAATGCACTGCATTTCTCAAAAATACAAAAGGATTTTCTCAATTCTTCAAAATCAAGTCTTTTAAATCCATATTCATTCATTTCATTCATTTCATTCATTTACAAATTCCAATTTCAATTTAGAGAAGTCAATTTTCTCAAAATGTTCTAAGTCTTATTCAAAAATTGATTTTTCTTAAATCTGAGGTTTCAAATGGTATTTCAAGCATTTTTCAAAGTTCAAATCACGATTCTCCAAGTTATATCTTTTATTTCCAAGTTCTAATTCAGAGAAATCAAATTTTCTAAAGTTATTGGGGTTTTCTCAGAAATCGATTTTCACAAAACCTCTAAATTCCTCAGGAATCAATTTTCATTTTCCTCATAAATATTCTTTCACCATGATTCACGATTTTCCAAGTGTTATCTTTTCCAAAAATTTCCAAGTATTTCAAATCTTGAAGCAAACATCATGTTTCCAAACCTCCATTTTTAGAAAATTCATAGCACATGCCTGATTCTTTGTGCATTTAGGAAATAGAACACGATTTAGACAAGTTGAGCAAAGTTAAGCATACAATTGATCCTTGGTTTGATTACCTCTGGTAAAGGCGCCAGGAACGGTTGAACCTCATACCGATAGGCGAGTCCCATTCTTCAAAATTATCCCACATTTTAAAACAGAGGTGAGTTATTTTCAAAATATTTTTCAAATGTCAGTTTGACTTGCAAAAGTAAAAATTTTGCGATGATAACAGGTTTGGCGATCGTGATGGGACCTGTCTTCGCCTGGTCAATTGTGTGCTTATCTTAGTTCAAATTGTCAAAATCGTGTTCCATGGAATATCAGCTTTTATTTCATGATATCATGTGAACCTAGTAGCCTAGACTCAAACCGAGCTGACAGGAATTGCATATAGACTCAGTATGGTTTGGTAGGACTATATTGAGGAGGAAATTTTCATGCTCACATAGACTTAGGTCTATTACAACCCTCATCAATCTAAGTTTGATTGAAAACAATGTTTGTTTCTTCAATTTTTTCAAAATTCTATCTCTTTAGGACTTAGAGCCTTTTGATTTGCTTGCATGTGATCATATTTTCATCTTCGGCACCCTCTACCAGAAGATTCTTGTCAATGAGATCCTAAACAATTTTTTTGAGAACGAAACAGTTCTCAGTATTAACAGTGAGTATTTCAATCCGCAATAACATGCTCTTTACTGTTCTAAACTAAAAACACACGGAAATTTGATAAAACCTAATAAATCATGCTTTAACTAATGAAAATAATAATAAAAAATACCAAACAGCAAAACGAAATTAATTTCTATGCTAAAACACATGTAATAAACATAAATAAGTAAAATAAATAAATAAAAATAGGGAATCCATGGCTGGAATTGCTTTTACCATTGAAACCATGGATTTAATCCATTTAATCGGATAAATCTCATGTTTTCTTGGTTAAGAATATAAAAAATAATGCAATAATCAATTCCAATGGATTAGAATCATGGAAAACAACATGGAACAAGGTTAGATCATCTTCTTGAATTGAACTTGAGGTTCTTGAGGTTGAATCCATGGTTAAATCCATGAAAGGGGAGTTTCCATTGTGAAATCTATTGAAAAATCATAAAAAACCAATAATAAAATAATAAAATAATATTAAATAACTCCTTACCTTGGGGATGCAACAATGGAGGAAGGAGAGGAGCTAGACAGAGGAGAAAGACCATGAAAAATTGAGAGAAAAAGAGCCCTTTTTGACCTCTTGAAGTCCCCCTTTTATAGGTTTTCAAAACCTCCTTAATTAGGGTTAATTAAAGAGTTTTATTTTTTTAAAACTCTTTCTAATAAATCCAATAAAGGGGGAAACGATTTTTTGGAGAATTATAGCCTAGGTGAGACTCTAATTAATCCCTAATCAACACCTCATTAAACCCTAGAAATTCTAAATGTGGCACCACCTAGTATGGACCCACATTTGGTTTTTAAAACTTGAATTTAAAACCTTTAAAAACCAATGGTTTAAAACTTAAATAAAATGGATTTTTAAAATTGATTTTGACTCCTCTAAACCCCTAACCTAACTAGGACAATGACTAACCCTAGTCTAACCTTGACTTCTTCAAATGTGGCGCCACCCCGAGTGGGCTCCACTTGAATTTTCAAAAATGATTTTAAAACTTGAAAATGAGAGGTTTTTGAAAAGAGATTCAAAAGTGGACTTGAAATCAAAAGTTTTGAAATGGCATAGAGTTCCAATTGGGTCAGAAATCCTCTAGATATAGCACCAACTGAGTGAACCCCACATCAGAGTTTTGAAAATTTGAAATAAATACTGAAAATGGCTTTGAAAATGGGTTAAAATCAATAGTTGAAATTCAAAGTTTTGAAAGTAGATTCTCAAGCGAACTGGAACTCCGGGTTAGAGTCCTGGATTTTTAGGACTCTGTGATTTTGGTTTTTAAAAGTCAAATGAAGGAGTTTTTGAAAAGATTTAATCGAAAATGGTGAAACAAGTCAGAAAATACAATCAGGGTTAGACTCCTAACTCGATCAGAACTCTGAAATAGAGTCCTGGATCAATTGGACTCTACAAAATAACCTAATTTTTTAAAACAAATGGAAATAAATGAAAATGGAAGTAAAAACAGACTCTTGACTGGATTAGGACTCTAGGACAGAGTCCTGATCGGACTGAAACTCTAGATTTTTTTTGGTATTTTTCTGAAAAATAGATGAAAGAACTTGTGAAAACAGTGAAAGCAATAACAAATATTGAAATAAAACAAAGTTCTGATTCAACTGAGACTCTGGGGACAAAGTCCTAATTGAACTAGGACTCACCAATTTTTGGATTTTCTGAGAAATCAAATGAGAGGATTTTGAAAAACAAGTGAAAACAAGATGAAATTGAAGTTTTGGTTCAGAGTCCTGATCTAATTAGGACTATGAGAAAGAGTCTTGATTCAATCAGAACTCTAAGAATTTTGGTTTTTCTAGTAAGCAAATGATGAATTTTAAGCAAAGCTTTTGAAAAGCAGTGAAAATGAAGTGAGAAAATCAATTTTGGATAGAGTCCTACTTCGATCAGGACTCTAGGGCAGAGTTGATCAGGACTCTGGGATAAAACCTCAGAATTTTGAAATTCTTTGATAAAAGTATTACAATTTTGATAGATGAAAAGATTTTTAAAAGATTCTTTCAAAATTGAAATCAGGATCAGAGTCCTGATCCGACTAGGACTCTCTGAACAGAGTCCTGTTTTGACTAAAACTTTGAGTTTCTGACTCATTTTGAAAGATTTGATTAAAAATAGATAAAATAGCTGTAAAAGATTAGAGTCCTAATCCGATTAAAACTCTGAAGAAGAGTCCTGATCCGACTGGACTCTTGGAAAAAGAGTCCTCATCCAACTAAGACTCTAAAATTTTGGCCAAAACAGAAGATTTTCAAAGGTTTTCTCCGAAAACAGGTAAAAAGGTAGTGAAAAGTAGAGTTCTGATCCGACTGGACTCTGGAAAAAGAGTTCTGATCCAACTAGGACTCTGAAATTTTTGGAGATTTTTGTAAAGTAAAGGAATCCAGAAGCGACACCACCTAAATGGGTCTCATCTCATAATTGAAATCGGTTGAAATTGAGTTTAAAACAAATCCAGATTATTTTCTGAGAAAACATTTCAAAATATAAGGTCCTGGAGGTTGGCAAATGACAGAATGCTGATTAAAAACCCAGGTTTTAACAATTGATTTTGAAAGAAAAGTTTTAAAAACCCGAATCTGGATTGAATATTTTAAAAATAGGAGTGCTGGATCTCGAAAATGAGATATAATGACATGCAATGCCATGCAATGCAGTGAAATGACATGTCAAATGGATGAAATGATATTGCGATGATATATGAAATGTAAACACTAGATGAGGGTGAAAATTTGGGGTGTTTACAGATGCCCCTCTTTGCTACTAAGCCAGTTGTAAGCCGAGCTTAGTGGCAAAGAAAATGCACCAAATTTGGACTATAAAACTGCCCCAGTTAGAAGAAATCTGCCTGGGTATTAAAGAATCAGTTCTGACGGTGATCATAATAGATATGAAATGGAGAATAAGGAGAAAATTTTACTTCACAAGAAGTGAGATTCAGGTTTTGCCCTTGACCTGGATGGGACGGGAGATACCTCGTATGGAACGAAGCTCAGGCTTAACCCTTAACCTGACCGGGTTGAAAATGGAATACCTCACCAAAGGAGGCTAAGGTTTGTACCCTTGACATGATTGGGCAGTGAAAATGAAATACCTCATCAAATGAGGCTCAGGTTTGTACCCTTATCCTGATTGGGCAATGAAAATGAAATACCTCATCAAATGAGGCTCAGGTTTGTACCCTTATCCTGATCGGGCAGAAAATGAAATACCTTATCAAATGAGGCTCAGGTTTGTACGCTTAACCTGATCGGGCAGTGAAAAAATGACTGAAATCCTCGAAAGAAGAGACCATGATGGAACCTTCGGACTTTGCACAATAAATCTGAGAGGGGTTTTGCAAAAGGATGAAATTGGGGTCCCTAAAGCTTGAAAAGGGGTTTGATTTTGGGTGCCTCATTGTTGAGACTAAATAACTTTTGAAATTGCCTTTTGCTGGAATTGGTGGCTTAACCTCAAGCCGAAATTGGACTGTCTATGGTGGGACAGTGGGGACACAGGGAAGTGTGTGAATCTGAGAGCCTAGGCGCTCAAATTATACCAAAGAAGGGAAGGAATCTTGAAAACTCCCGTTATCAAGTCCTAAAAGGGATGGTGTCAGAATGCGCTAAAGATGAACCTCAAACTCTCAATTTGTGCCAAGATAGCTAGAAAATATTGTCAAAATGTTGAAAATTATTGTTGATTCAAAATGATTGGATAATGATGCACATTAGTGCAAAAATATTCCTTCTTGTCTACCGAAAGTATTACCTCCGACTGGGCTTAACTCCGTAAAATCAACATTTAAATTCAAATTGCCTGTGATTGGCTTTCTTTCAATTAGGTTATCAATTTCCTTGATATGGACGGAAAAGAAAGTATTCTTGATATTGCGAGAGCTATTGGTGAAAGAATATTGATAAAAGAATTTCACAAAATTTAAAAAGATTCTCGATAGATTCGGCAGTCTGATATCCTGGGATTCTTTTCTCACGATGATCTTTTTGCACAGAATTGGAGCTTTCTTGGGTATTCGGGGATTACATCATCCTTCATTCTGGAGATGTCCTGACTTTTCTCTCTTTCTCTTTTTTTTGGAAGGGTACGTCACAAACTCCTTCATCTTAGAGATGTTCTGATCCTTATTTTCTCTCAGGGATTATATTGATGATTATTGGCTCTTTGGTTGGAAATCTCTTGAAGATAGCATAAATTAAATATCTTTTAGGGTCTGTCGGGAGGCTTATCGCATCTGCCTTCATCTCGACAGTGCTTTGGACTTTTCCTGGAAGGATCCGTCACAAACTCCGTCATCTTAGAGATGATTCAAATCTTCTTTGGCTCCGGGGGTCGATTCACCTAATTCGCCTTCATCTTGACGACAGTTGAGAGATCCCTTTTGCAGATATTTAATTGCAGCTTAGGTGATTGAGGAGATATGGAGATTGAGTGGATTTTTCTATGTCACCCAGGATATTTCGATTGCTTTATTTTTCAAGAATGGTCTTTAAAAATGTGCCATTGACTGCGATCAATATCAATCACTCATGGCTTTGCAACAATATTGAATATTCTTTGCTGGCCATATCGCGGATTTATTCTTTATCCTTTTGGTTGGCCAATAGAAAGATTTTGAACTTTGAATCCTTTTTCGTGAAAGCTTTGTCCTTTCGGAAGTAATACTGAGGGTATTCTGAGGTAATAATTTTGTGCAATAAAGATTTTTGAAATCAACAAATATTCGACGACAAATTGGCAAAATTTTCTTGAAATCCCTTGTGAAAGTGAGCATTTGAGGTGCAACGCAACACATCCATGATAGAAATTCTCTTCTCCTTTCCCCAAAGGAGACGATTCAGAAATTGGAATTAGAAATTACTCCTCTCTTCCTTGAAGAGGAGGTGTTTGCAAAATGAACTTTCGAAGAGAAATTAAGCTTTCGTCAAAACTTCCTAACATTAGGCTTCTCTTATGGAAAGGGGGCCGGTATTGGTGAGGTCAGTGAATTGGTCATGAAGGAACGAGTCCATCATACTCTCCCCGAAAAAAGGGTCCTTCATGATGAAATGGCCTAGTCTGAAATTATGGTCACAAGGAAAGCGAACTTCCGTCGAAGCTCTCCCTGAACTAAGGGTTCCTTGTATGAAATTGGAATTTTATTTTGCAAATGGTTCACAAAGACACGAGTCCCTTCAAACTCTCCCTGAAAAGGGGCTAAGTGAACGAATTGGATAGCATGCGAAAAGAAGGAGCTCCCTCGAACTCTCCCTATAAAAAGGGTCTCTCACAAGAGAAAATGATTGAAATTGGATATTGGGTGACCTAAAATATTCGAATTTGGAAATTGGAAATTTGAATTTTGGATTCTGAAATTTGGTATTTGAAATTGGAAGTTGGAAGTCTGGAAATTGGAAATTGGAAATTTGAAAGTTTGAAATTCAAAATTTGAAATTGGAGATTGATTGACCTAAAGGTCGGAATTGGAAATTTGAAATTTGAAATTTGAAATTTGAAATTTGAAATTTGAAATTTGAAATTTGAAATTTGAAATTTGAAATTGGAAATTGGAAATTTGGTAGTTGGGAATTTAAAAATTGGAAATTGATTGACTCAAAAGGTTGTCATTTAAAATTGGAAATTGGATGACCTAGAGATCAAAATTGTGAATTGGTTTACTGGGAACGACATGGGTTCTGTAGGGATTCAGCCTAAGAACGACATTGGTTCGATTAAGAACGACATTGGTTCGATTGAGAACGGCATTGGTTCACTGGGAACAACATGGGTTCAATAGGGATTCAGCCTAAGAACGACATTGGTTCAATTGAGAACGACATTGGTTCACTGGGAACGACATGGGTTCAATAGGGATTCAACCTAAGAACGTCATTGGTTCAATTGAGAACGACATTGGTTCACTATGAATGACATGGGTTCAATAGGGATTCAGCCTAAGAACTTGGATCAGGAGGACTTCAACCTACATATCATATTTCTGAAAAATACCAATCCAAAAGGGGTTCGACCTAAGAACATGTAGAGCCTAAGAAACTTGTCTACGGAACTGAAGTAATACTGCCTCTACATGTTCAGAAACCTGCTCTGAAATTTGCATCACTTCTAGAATTACCTCTTGATCAATATCAGCAACAGCGGCTAGTACAACTTGATTTACTAGATGAGAAAAGGCTCAGAGCAGCAGAGCACGCTCAATCGTATCGTCAAAGGATAGTCAGACAATATGCAAAATCTGTCATTGAAAGAAAATTTCGAGTCAATGATCTAGTGCTCAGATCAACGGCTTATCTCAAGCACCACCCAGGTGGCAAGTGGTCACCAAATTGGGAAGGTCCCTATGTTGTCAAAGAGGCATTATCCCGCAATTCATATCGACTCATCAATGCCGATGGAGTGGAATTACCAGATCCTATCAATGCTCGACATTTGAAAAAATTCTATACTTAATCATGTCATATTCTTTGTAATTCCTTAAATTTTCTTCAATAATGATCAATTTCTTCTCTCCCAGTTATACTGGGTCATTTTGAAATTTCGTCTTTATCTACCCTGTATGCAGGCAGGATAAACAAATCTCTCATTATTGCACGTATGTGTATTCATTTATATCATTTTCGCATTTGCATACATCTGCATTCATTTGTATCAATTTTCATTGGCATGAATTGGCATCAAGTTCATTCCCCGCTCAGGAGAAGGGGTTAATCTTGAAAATAGGCTTTGAAAAGCTAACTATGATGGTCCATTCAAATCATGAACTAAGAATTTTTTTTTCCCAAATTCAAAACCCATAAGTTGAACTCTTCCTTCTTAAACTGTGATCCTTAGGTTAAATCCCTAGGGAATTGATAGTTCGTAGGCTAAATCCCTATTGAACCCATGTCATTCTCAGTGAACCAATGTCGTTCTTAGGCTGAATTCCTATTGAACCCATGTCGTTCCTAGTGAACCAATGTCGTTCTCAATTGAACCAATGTCGTTCTTAGGCTGAATCCCTATTGAACCCATGTCGTTCCCGGTGAACCAATGTCGTTCTTAATTGAACCAATGTCATTCTTAGGCTGAATCCCTATTGAACCCATGTCGTTCCCAGTGAACCAATGCCGTTCTCAATTGAACCAATGTTGTTTTTAGGCTGAATCCCTATTGAACCCATGTTGTTCCCAGTGAACCAATGTCGTTCTCAATTGAACCAATGTCATTCTTAGGTTGAATCCCTATTGAACCCATGTCGTTCCCAGTGAACCAATGCCGTTCTCAATTGAACCAATGTCGTTCTTAGGCTGAATCCCTATTGAACCCATGTCGTTCCCAGTGAACCAATGTCGTTCTCAATTGAACCAATGTCATTCTTAGGCTGAATCCCTATTAAACCCATGTTGTTCCTAGTGAACCAATGCCGTTCTCAATTCAAACAATGTCATTCTTAGGCTGAATCCCTATTGAACCCATGTCGTTCCCAGTGAACCAATGCCGTTGTCAATCGAACCAATATCGTTCTCAATCGAACCAATGTCGTTCTTAGGCTGAATCCCTACAGAACCCATGTCGTTCCCAGTAAACCAATTCACAATTTTGATCTCCAGGTCATCCAATTTCCAATTTCAAATGACGACCTTTTAAGTCAATCAATTTCCAATTTTTAAATTCTCAATTACCAAATTTCAAATTTCCAATTTCAAACTTCAAACTTTCAAATTTCCAATTTCCAGATTTCCAACTTCCATTTTCAAATACCAAATTTCAGAATCCAAAATTCAAATTTCCAATTTCCAAATTCGACTCTTTTAGGTCACCGAATATCCAATTTCAATCATTTTCTCTTGCGAGAGACCCTTTTTATAGGGAGAGTTCGAGGGAGCTCCTTCTTTTTGCATGCTATCCAATTTGTTCACTTAGCCCCTTTTCAGGGAGAGTTTGAAGGGACTCGTGTCTTTGTGAACCATTTGCAAAACAAAATTCCAATTTCATACAAGGAACCCTTAGTTTAGGGAGAGCTTCAACGGAAGTTCGCTTTCCTTGTGACCATAATTTCAGACTAGGCCATTTCATCATGAAGGACCCTCTTTTCGGGGAGAGTATGATGGACTCGTTCCTTCATGACCAATTCACTGACCTCACCAATACCGGCCCCCTTTCCACAAGAGAAGCCTAATGTTAGGAAGTTTTGACGAAAGCTTAATTTCTCTTCGAAAGTTCGTTTTGCAAACACCTCCTCTTCAGGGAAGAGAGGAGTAATTTCTAATTTCTGAATCGTCTCCTTTGGGGAAAGGAGAAGAGAATTTCTATCATGGATGTGTTGCGTTGCACCTCAAATGCTCACTTTCATAAGGGATTTCAAGAAAATTTTGCCAATTCATCGTCGAATATTTGTTGATTTCAAAAATCTTTATTGCACAAAATTATTACCTCAGAATGCCCTCAGTATTACTTCCGAGAGGACAAAGCTTTCGCGAAAAAGGATTCAAAGTTCAAAATCTTTCTATTGGCCAACCAAAAGGATGAAGAATAAATCCGCGATATGGCCAGCAAAGAATATTCAATGTTGTTGCAAAGCCATAAGTGATTGATATTGATCGCAGTAAATGACACATTTTTAAAGACCATTCTTGAAAAATAAAGCAATCAAAATATCCTGGGTGATAGAAAAGTCCATACCATCTCTATATTTTCTCAATCACCTAAGCTGCAATTAAATATCTGCAAAAGGGATCTCTCAACTGTCGTCAAGATGAAGGCGAATTAGGCGAGTAGACCCCCGGGGCCAAAGAAGATTTGAATAATCTCTAAGATGACGGAGTTTGTGACGAATCCTTCGAGGGAAAGTTCAAAGCACCGTCAAGATGAAGGCGACTGCGATGAGCCTCTCGACAAACCCTAAAAGATAGTTAATTTCTGCTATCACCAAGAGATTTCCATCCAAAGAGCCAATAACTGTCAATATAATCCCTGAGAGAAAAGAAGGATCGGAACATCTCTGAGATGAAGGAGTTTGTGACGTACCCTTACAAAAAAAAAAAGAGAAGAGAGAAAAGTCAGGACATCTCCAAAATAGAGGATGATGTAATTCTTGAAAAATCCAAGAGAGCTCCAATTCTGTTAAAAAGAGAGTGCAGAAAGATCATCATGAGAAAAGAATCCCAGGATATCAGACTGCCGAATCTACCAAGAATCTTCTTTAATTTTGTGAAATTCTATTATCAATATTCTTTCACCAATAGCTCTCGCAATATCAAGAATACTTTCTTTTCCGTCCATATCAAGGAAATTGATAACCTCCTTAAAAGAAAGCCAATCGTAGGCAATTTGAATTCGAATCCTGATTCTACGGAGTTAAACCCAGTCGGAAGTAATACTTTTGGTAGACAAGAAGGAATATTTTTGCACCAATGTGCATCATTTTCCAATCATTTTGAATCAACAATAATTTTCAACATTTTGACAATATTTTCTAGCTATCCTGGCATGAATCGAGAGCTTGAGGTTCATCTTTAGCGCATCCTGACACCATCCCTTTTAGGACTTGATAATGGGAGTTTTCAAGATTCCTTCCCTTCTTTGGTATAATCTGAGCGCCTGGGCTCTCAGATTCGCACACTTCTCTGTGTCCCCACTATCCCACCATAGACAGTCCAATTTTGGCTTGAGGTTAAGCCATAAATTCCAGCAAAAGGCAATTTCAAAAGTTATTTAGTCTCATCCATGAGGCGCCCAAAATCCAATCCCTTTTCAAACTTTAGGGACCCAAATTCCATCCTTTTGCAAAACCCCTGTCGGATTTATTGTGCAAAATCCGAAGGTCCCATCACGGTCGCCAAACCTGTTATCATCGCAATTTTTTTTTACTTTTGTGAGTCAAACTGACCTTTGAAAAGATTTTGAAAATAACTCACCTCCGTTTTAAAATGCGGGATAATTCTGAAGAATAGGACTCGCCTGTCGGTACGAGGTTCAACCGTTCCTGGCGCCTTTACCAAGGGTAATTGAACCAAGGATCAAAAGTGTGCTTAGCTTTGCTCAACTTGTCTAAATCATGTTCTATTTCCTAAATGCACAAAGAATCAAGCATATGCTATGAATTTTCTGAAAATACAGGTTTGAAAACATGATGTTTGCTTTAAGATTTGAAATACTTGGAAATTTTTGGAAAAGATAACACTTGGAAAATAGTGAATCATGGTTGGGATATTGTATCTGAGAAAGTAAAAATCGATTTCTGAAGAATCTAGAGGTTTTGTGAAAATCGATTTTGAGAAATGTGAAATAACCTTGAAAAACTTGATTTCTTTGAATTCAAACTTTGAAATTGAAAATATAACTTAAAAAATAGAATTTGGAACTTGGGAAATGCTTGAAATATCATTGGAAAATCAATGTTTTGAGAAAATCGATTTTTGAATAAGACTTAGAATTTTTTTTGAGAAAATTGATCTTTTGATTTGGAATTTGAACTTGCAAATGAATGCAATGAATGAATATTGGATTGAAAGACTTGATTTTGAGGAATTGAGAAAATCCTTTTTGTATTTTTGAGAAATGCAGTGCATTTTGAAGTTAGCCAAAGAGTGTAGGCTGAATGTGGCTAATACGAAGATTACAAATCTGGGTATCATTCGTATTCTGACTATGGCCATAAATACAAATTCCACCGAGTTTGTCAACTCCATAAGAGCTAGTGCACGTGCCATTTGTGTAGACCATAGTGAATTGGTAAAAATATGCATGAATTGGCATACATAGCAGTTATATATCAAAGCTTAAAACTATATGCAATGCAAATCCTAATCTATGCATGAATTGAAATTCTTATTCCAAATTTACATTTAATTTACATCACTAATCAAATTTAAATACAAGAATTTAAAAGAAAGTAAAGTCTTCATTGTTCCTGCAAAACTAGAAAACTTTGTTAGTGAAGATATGTTGGCTTTTCTAGATTTATCCAGCAATATCTAGAAATTGTTGGATTTTGCTAGATATAAGCCTTTTTCCATGATTCCCTTAAATGAAAATGATGAAATATAAAATAAAATTGAATAAATAAGAAAGATAAGATATGAAATTTCGAAATTGGGGTCAAAATGACCAAAATACCCCTGATAGCAAGACTATGGCCTTGAAATCAGGGTTTTCAGAAAGATATTTTATAAAATGTAACTTTTGAAATGCAAATAATGACAAATTGAACTAAGTAAGATATGACATGATTTAAAATATGAAAATTAGGGTTTAGAATTTAGAAATTGAGGTCAAATGATCAAATTACCCCTGATAGCAACACTATGGCCTTGAAATCAGGGTTTTCTGAAATAGATTTTGGTAAAAACTTGGGATTCATGATTGAAATAAACACAAAATCCAACATGAAACACCCTAATATGATTCTAGACATGAGTAAACTCTAAAAACATGAAATTACACACGAAAATCAAGAAATATCCCAAATATCATGATTTTGGCAGTGTTTTTGGATCTTTCAGGGACCTTGTTTTGCAATTTGATCAATCTAGGCATCAAACAGATTCCAAATTTCATAAAAATTGGTACCTGCACTTGTTATGTCTCTGAAGTCAGATTGAAATCATACAAATAATTTTTTGACATTATTTTAATCTGAAAATTGCATAAAAACCCTAAAATAAGCTATTTTTATCCTAGGTCACAAACCAGTTTCAGAGTTAGGCCCGAATCAAGGGTCAATCCTCCATAAAAACTTCTGAATTTTTACAGAAATAAATTAAAAATAAAAACAAATATTTCACAATTTACAGATCGGAAAAAGCATCTCCGGTTAGGGAGAAACCCTTCCGGCAATCTGAACTAAAATATAACAAATCTAACAGGGGTTAAAACAGCTATTTAGGATTGAAAATAAAGAAATAAATAACAAACCTAATAAAAAAATTCTGAAATTTTAGCAGTGAACAGTGAACATAAAAATAATAATACTCACTTTTTACAGATCATGAATCGGATCTGTGGTTTGGGATCTATGAATAACCCTAAGTCTGATTAGGGTTTTGGTAAACCCTAACGATTTTTAAATTTAAAATCAGATTCTCTGACAAAGGAAAAATACTAAACAGAGATAAAAAATTCCCAAAATTTCACAGTAAATAGATCTTCTCAATATGAACTCATGTCACTTTACAGATCTTGAATCGGACATCGGATGAAAAAACCCACACAAGTGCAAGTTACCCTTTTGATTTTAACAATGATTTTAAAGTTTTGAAAACCCGATTTGATGTCTAATTTTTCTGACAAAGTTACCAAATCCCCAAACCTCTTATTTTTTTATAGTAGTTCAATTACACATGCATGTATCACATATAAAAGAATCAGAAATTAACAATAAATATTTCAATCCGAAGTAGCATGCTCTTTATTGTTCTAAGTTTAAAACACACAGAAATCTAATAAACTTAAGAAATCATGCTTTATCTAATGAAAACAATAAAAGCAATACTAAAACAGTAAAATAAAAATTATTTCTATGCTGGAAAACGTATAATAAACATAAACAAACACATAAATAAATAAAACTTAGGGAATCAATGGCTGGAATTTGATGTTACCTTTAAAAGCATGAATTTAACCCATTAAAAGGGTAAATCACATGTTTTATTGGTTAATAATGCAAAAGACAATGCTAAAATCGATTCTAATGGATTAGAATCCCTGTAAAACACAAAAAACAGAGTTAGATCATCTTCTTGGACCGTTCTTGATGGTTCTTGAGGTTGAATCATGGTTGAATCTTCATAAGGAGGGGCATCCAAGGCTAAATCCATGCTTAAACAATGAAAAACACTAAATAAAACATTAAAAATTGAAGAAAGTATTTACCTTGGAGTTGCAGCAATGGAGGAAGGGCTGGAGAGGAGAGAGAAGCTCCAAGATTCAAAGGAGAGAAGCCTCTAAAATCATCCCCCATAGGGCCTTTTTATAATATAAAAATTAGGTTTAAGAAAATAACAAATTTTGAAATTTTTGGACTCTAAAGGGGGGGCGATTTTTGGGTGGAGTTACTATACCACCCCTAGCCTAAATTATCCTAAATAATGCCTAATTAACCCCTAGCCTATCCTAGAAAATCCCCAAATGTGATGCCACTTGGCACTTTCCACATTTGGGTTTTTAAAGTTCTTTAAAAACCTTTAAAAACACTAGTTTTAAAATCCAAACTTCAAAATGAGTTTTTAAAATAGCTTTTGACTCTTTTAAATCTCTAAAACTAACCAAGACACTGACTAACCCTAGTCTAGCCCTGACTTACTCGAATATGGCGCCACCCCGAGTGGGCCCTACTTGAGTTTTTCAAAAAAATGATTTTAAAACTTGAAATTGAGAGAGTTTTCAAAAGATTTTCAAAAGCAAACTTGAAATTAAAAGTTTTGAAATGGCATAGGGTCCTAACTGGGTCAAAACTCCTCTAGATATGGTGCCAACTTAGTGGGCCCACATCGATTTTTGAAAATTTTGAAATGAACACTAAAAACAACTTTGAAAAGGGGTTAAAATCAATAATTGAAATTCAAGATTTTTGAAAATAGAGTCTCAAGCGAACTTGAACTTCGAGTTAGAGTCCTGAACTCTTAGGACTCTGAGATTTTGGATTTTAAAAGCCAAATGAAATAGTTTTTGAAAGAATTTATCAAAAATTGGTAAAACAAGTCAAAAAATACAGTCAGGGTTAGACTCCTAACTCGACCGAAACTCTGAAATAGAGTTCTGAACTAACTGGACTGTGTAAAATGACCTAAATTTTAAAAACAACGAAAAAGACTAAAAATGGAAGTAAAACAGACTCCTGACTGGACTAGGACTCTGGGACAGAGTCCTAATCGGATTGAAACTTTGAGAAATTTGATGAATAGAGAAATCCCGAAGCGACACCACTTAGATGGATCTCATCTGAGAATTGAAATTTGAATTTAAGATGAATCCAGATTGTTTTCTGAAAAAACATTTCGAAATATAAGGTCCTGGGGATTGGAAAATGACAGAATATTGAATAAAAACCCAGGTTTTAAAAATTGATTCTAAAAGAAAAGCTTTAAAATAGAATCTGGATTAAATGTTTTGAAAACAAGAGTGTTGGATCTCGATAATGAGATGTGATGACATGCAATGCGATGAAATGATATGCCGAATGCATGCAGTGATATGCAACAACACATAAAATGCATGAACACTGGACGAGGGTGAAAATTTGAGGTGTTTACAGATGCCCCTCTTTGCTACTAAGCCGGTATAGGGCCGAGCTTAGTGGCAAAGAAAACACACCAAATTTGGACTATAAAATTGCCCCAGTTAGAAGAAATCTGCCTGGGTATGAAAGAATCAGTTCTGACGGAACTGAAGTAGTACTGCCTCTACATGTTCAGAAATGGAGGCGGGTAAAATTTTTGCGATGATAACAGATGTGTCCTGACTTTTCTCTCTTTTTCGGGAAAAGGTACGTCACAAACTCCTTCATCTTGGAGATGTTCCGATCCTTCTTTTATCTCAAGAATGATATTAGCTCAAAAGGTCTTTAGATGATAGCAGAAATCAAATATCTTTTAGGGTTTGTCGGTAGGTTTATCACACTCGCCTTCATCTTGACGGTGATCTAAACTTTCCCTGGAAGGATCTGTCACAAACTCCTTCATCTCGGAGACGATCCAAATCTTCTTTGGCTCTGAGGGTCTAGCTCGCACATTCGTCTTCATCTTGACGACAATTGAGAGATCCCTTTTGCAGATATTTGATTACAGTTTTAAATGGATGGGAAGATATGGGTTGAGTGGATTCTTTTTATAGCTCAAGATATTTCCACTGCCTGATTGCCAGATAGCCGTCTTTAACCATGTGCCATAACCATGATCAATATCAACTCGCTTCTGGCCTTTCAACATCATTGAATATTTCTTTCGCTTATCATACCAAAGATATTTCTTTCATCCTTTTGGTTGATCAACAGGGAAAAGTTTGAATTTTATCCCTTTTTTGCAAAAAGTTTCACCTTTTTGGAAAGAATACTAGAAGTAATCTGAGATAATTCTTTTGGAATCAACAACTGTTTTTAGCAAATTGGCATAATGTTCCATAATCCTTTTGTGAAATAATCACTCAATATAAATTTTGATGAGACCTTTAGCTATAATTTAGAGGAATGGTGTAAGGATCAGATTTTGGTAAATTTGACTTTTAGATTTTGGAAATCCCGACCAGTAAAAACACCGGATTTTAAATCCCGACCAGTTATGAGAAACTGGATTTTGAAAATCCTGACCAGCGAAAACACTAGATTTTAAATCCTGACCAGTTATGAAAAACTAGATTTTGAAAATCCCGACCAGTTATGAGAAATTGGATTTGAAAATCTCGACCAGTGAAAACACTGGATTTTAAATCCCGACCAGTTATGAGAAACTGGATTTGAAAATCCCGACCAATGAAAACACTGGATTTTAAATCTTGACCAGTTATGAGAAACTGGATTTGAAAATCTCGACCAGTGAAAACACTGGATTTTAAATCCCGACCAGTTATGAAAAACTGAATTTGAAAATCCCGACTAGTGAAAACACTGGATTTTAAATCCTGACCAGTTATGAGAAACTAGATTTGAGAATCCCAACCAGTGAAAACACTGGATTTTAAATCCCGACCAGTTATAAAAAACTGGATTTTGAAAATCCCGACCAGTTATGAAAAATTGGATTTGAAATCTCGACCAGTGAAAACACTGGATTTTAAATCCCGACCAGTTAAAACTGGATTTGAAAATCCCGACCAGTGAAAACACTGGATTTTAAATCCCGACCAGTGAATGAGAAACTGGATTTTGAAAATCCCGACCAGTGAAAACACTGGATTTTAAATCCCGACCAGTTATGAAAAACTGGATTTTGAAAATCCTGACCAGTTATGAGAAACTGGATTTTGAACTGAAAAGATTTAATCTGATGGTTTAAAAGTGATTGAATTTGGGAGATTATAATTCGAGGGTTAAGAAAATGATGAAATTTTGAAGACATTGCACCCAGAGGTTGGGGAACAGATGGAATTGATAGATGAAAGATCAGAAGTTTGAGAAATAGTACTGTGAAGGTTTGATTTGTGGAACAGATTGATTTGGGAGCTCAACTAGCATGAGCTGGGACTTTTGAAATACATGACCAGCGAGAGCTGGGTCTTTTTGGAATACATGACCAGCGGGAGCTGGAGTTTTTGGAATACATGACCAATGGGTGTTGGATCCTTTGGAAATACATGACCAACGAGTGTTGGATCTTTTGAAATACATCACCAGCGAGCTGCTGGATCCTTTTTGAAATATATGACCAGCGAGCTGCTGTATCCTTTTGGAAATACATGACCAACGAGTGTTGGATTTTTTGGAAATATATGACCAACGAATGTTGGATCTTTTGGAAATACACGATCAGCGAGTTGTTGGATCCTTTTGAAATATATGACCAACGAGTGTTGCATCTTTTGGAAATACATGACCAGCGAGCTGCTGGATCCTTTTGGAAATACATCAAATTTTGGGAAGTTCAAGTCAGAGCTTGAATTTTGTAGAAGGAAAGACTTTGATCAGAAGGTTGAATTTAGAAAGTTACTGGTGCGAGGACTGGATTCTGAAAATGAGCTTAATATATGATCAAAAAAGTTTGAGAAATAACCAGTGCGAGGATTGGATTTTGAAAAGGAGCTTGATGCATAGTTGAAAATTTCGAGAAGTAACCAGTGCGAGGACTAGATTTTGAAGATGAGCTCGACCTTTAAGAATTTAGAAAGCAAAGATTCTTGGTGAAAATTTTGAATTCAATGAACCATCACATTTTAACTGTATGTGGTCTGCTTTTAGAATTTATCCCCTTATCCTGAATGGGGAGAAATAATAAAAAGGAATACCTCATTGAAAGGAGGCATCAGGTTTATCCCTTAACCTAAAAGGGTAAAGAAGGATTTTTAAAGAGAATAAACCTGAATCTTGAAATTTGGAATGGATTAGCCGGAAGGCTGGATTTTGGAAGAAGGTCCCACCTGGCAGTTGGGGTTTTTGAAAAAGAAGAGAGTCCAAATCGGAACTCGGATATTTAAAACAAAAGATAAAAGAGAAATTTGACTAGAAAAATTCAAAATTTCGACACAACGATTGGTTCCAATGTGAGCATTGGATCCAAAAGGAAGTCCTAGTCGGAACTCGAAACTTCAAACGAAAGAATAAAGGGAAAAGCCAAAGTGGGAACTCGGATTTTCAAAACAAAAGATAAAAGAGAAATTTGAGTTTGAAAAATTCGAAATTTCGACACAACGATTGGTTCCAATGTGAGCATTGGATCCAAAAGAAAGTCCTAGTCGGAACTCGGAACTTCAAACGAAAGAATAAATGGAAAAGCCCGAGTGGAAACTCAGATCTTTCAAAACAAAAGATAAAAGAGAAAAGAGAAATTTGAGTTTGAAAAAAAATTGAAATTTTGACGCAACAATTGGTTTCAATGTGAGCATTGGATCCAAAAGAAAGTCCAAGTCGGAACTCAGAACTTCAAATGAAAGAATAAAAGGAAAAGCCCGAGTGGGAACTCGGATCTTTCAAAACAAAAGATAAAAGAGAAATTTGAGTTTGAAAAAAATTCAAAATTTCGACGCAACGATTGGTTCCAATGTGAGCATTGGATCCAAAAGGAAGTCCTAGTCGGAACTCGAAACTTCAAATGAAAGAATAAAGGCAAAAGTTCGGGTGGAAACTTGGATCTTTCAAAACAAAAGATAAAAGAGAAATTTGAGTTTGAAAAAAAATTGAAATTTTGACGCAACGATTGGTTCCAATGTGAGCATTGGATCCAAAAGGAAGTCCTAGTCGGAACTCAGAATTTCAAACGAAAGAATAAATGGAAAAGCCCGAGTGAGAACTCGGATTTTCAAAACAAAAGATAAAAGAGAAATTTGAGTTTGAAAATTTCAAAATTTTAACGCAACGATTGGTTCTAATGTGAGCATTGGATCCAAAAGGAAGTCCTAGTCAGAACTCGGAACTTCAAACAAATGAATAAAGGGAAAAGCCCGACTGGGAACTCGAATCTTTCAAAACAAAAGATAAAAGAAAAATTTGAGTTTGAAAAATTTAAAATTTCGACGCAATGATTAGTTCCAATGTGAGCATTGGATCCAAAAGGAAGTCCTAGTCGGAACTCAAAACTTCAAACGAAATAATAGAGGGAAAAACCCGAGCCGGAACTCGGATCTTAAAAATAAAAGATAAAAGAGAAACCCGAGTTTGAAAACTTGAATTTCTGAAGAAATGATTGGTTCCAACATGAGCATTGGATCCAAAAGGAGAAGCCCGAGTCAGAACTCAGGTTTTTGACAGAAAGTTTTAGTCAGAAGATCGAACTTTGAAAATTTTCCAGTGCGAGGACCGGATCTAGGATTGAGAATGACCTGCTCGATGACTGAATTATTTGATTTGCAATGAAGAAGACCATCATAGTTAATTGTATGTGGTCTGATTTTCAGGATTGCCCCCTTATCTTGACTGGGAAAGAAATAAAATTCGAGAAGAACTGACGAGAAGAGATAGAAATTGATGGAAGATTTGACAAAAATGAAGAGAAAAATCAAGGAAAATTATGAAAATTATCTTTGTAAAAGAATTCTCACAGGTAGCATTATTGCTTCTATGAGTGGTCTCAGGATTATCCCTTATCCTGAATAGGAAGGCAAAAATTGATAAAAGGCTTGATAAAGAATCGACAAAATTTGATAAAGAAATAAAATTGATAAAATTGAATAAAGAATAAAATTTTGATAAAGATTTGGCAGAGATTAATGAAGCTTTAGAAGATGAAGAAAGACATTAATGACTATCCCTTATCTTGAAGAAAGAAGGACCTCGTTGGACGAGGTTTCAGGTTTATCCCTTAACTTGAAGGGGAAAGAAATAGGATAGATAATTTTGACGAAATTAATAAAAGGTTAATAAAGAATCAAAAGAATTTGATAACAAAAAGAAACAATAAATTTTTGATAAAATTAATAAAGAATAATAAAGAATTGACAAAGATTGACAAAGATCTGGTAGAATTTGGTAGGAATTTGGTGGAAAAACTGAGAATACTTGGAAGACGATGAAAGACTTCAGGATTATCCCTTATCCTGAAGGAAGAAGGACCTCGTAGGACGAGGTTCAGGTTTATCCCTTAACCTGAAGGGGAATTTCAGGTTTATCCCTTAACCTGAGTGGGAAAAAGAAAATACCTCATGGGAAAGAGGCATCATGTTTATCCCTTAACCTGAAAGGGTATTTTTTTGAAATAAGAATTGACAAGAAGAATTAATAAAAATGGATGAAAAATCAATAAATTTGATAAAATTGATAAAAAATAAAAAAACTGATAAGACTGATAAAGATTGATAAATGGAAAATTGATAAAAGTTGAGAAAAAGAGTTTGTTTGATCCTGCCTACATGTGGGATCTTTAAAGCGAGAGAAGAATATGAGAAAATCATTTTTTGGAAGGAGGATTAACCGTGAGTAGAATGATCAACATGAGAGTTGATCTTTGAAAGGGAATCAACATGAGAGATCATCATGAGGGTCAATTTTTTGAAGGCAATGGTTTGAAAACCTAATTTTTGCAAAATAAGATCAACACAAGGGTTGATTTTTGAATGCAATGGTTCGAAATCAATTTTTGGAAAATAAGATCAACACGATGGTTGGTTTTTTTAATGCAATGGTTCGAAACCAATTTTTAGAAAATGAGATCAACACAAGGGTTGATTTTTTAATACAATGGTTCGAAACCAATTTTTGGAAAATGAGATCAACACGAGGGTAGATTTTTTGAATGCAATGGTTCAAAACCAATTTTTGGAAAATAGGATCAACACGAGGGTTGATTCCGAATATAATGGTTTGAAACCCATTTTGGAAAATATGATCAACACGAGGGTAGATTTTTTGAATGCAATGGTTCAAAACCAATTTTTGGAAAATAGGATCAACACGAGGGTTGATTTTTTTAATGCAATGGTTCGAAACCAATTTTTGGAAAATAGGATCAACACGAGGGTTGATTCCGAATATAATGGTTTGAAACCCATTTTGAAAAATATGATCAACACGAGGGTTGATTTCGAATATAATGGTTCGAAACCCATTTTGGAAAATATGATCAACACAAGGGTTGATTTCGAATATATTGGTTCAAAACCCATTTTGGAAAATATGATCAACATGAGGGTTGATTTTTTGAAAAAGGTTGGACCAAATTTTTTGAACTTTTCAGTTATCATGACGAAGATTTTGCAGAAACTTTCAAAATATTATGATTTTTGAAAGACTCTCATAGGTAATATCATTTCTCTCATGAATGATGTCAGGGTTGTCCCGCATTCTGAAAAAGAACAAGAATTTTAATGCCCCTAGTATGGCAAAAGAAGGAAGTATTTGATATCAAAGATATAAAGAAAATTGACATTTCATTAATAAGCAAAGTTTGATAACAAAACTGAATATTTATAAGTATTTTAACCAAAAAGTCACAAAGACTCGGCTGACTTGCCCCTATAAAGTGACTAAAAAAAAGGATGAAAGTGAAAAACTTTTGGCATTCTCAATTCTTTGAGTGGTCTGAAAATGGTTCGGTTGGAACTGCAGGTTGCTCCTCTCTTTCCTCTGGTACCAAAAGTTCTTTGTCAATGTAGTCATGCATAATATTTTTGAGAACGAAACAGCGTTCCGTATCATGCCCCCTTGCTCGATGAAACTTGCATAAGCAATATTTCCATTTCCCCTTGGTGACAGAAGGATCATCCTTCCTTGGGAGTTTGATCATGTCTTTCGCAAGCATGTATTGGAGAACTTCATCGATTGGCTGACCTAGAAGGGTAAGCTTGCGATCATAACCCCAACCATCATGCTTCGCTTTCTTCGGCTTGCTTGACTTCTGCTGAGTGCTGACCCCTTTCTGGGAGCTGGACTGGGCTTGCATGGTTAGGAGATCTGGATGTTTTTCTTCTTTGTTTTTGACAAAGAGATTTTTATCAAGGAAGTCTTGAACGATATTCTTGAAGACAAAGCAATGCTCTGTGTCATCCCATGTTGCCCGATGGAACCTGCAGAATTGGTCTAGATATTTTTCCATGATCGTGGAAGGGCTGGCGGCCTTTGAGAGCCTGACTAATCCGTTGGACAACATGTATTCGAGGAATTTGTCGAGCGGCTCATCTAAAGGAGTGAGATCTTGATCCTTGCTCCAATCCTTGCGCTTTGGTCCTTCTTGCTTCTTGCCTTTTTGTTGAAGACTGTATTGAAGAAGTCTATCATGGTTTTCACAACATTTCCCTTTCTGGCCTCTATACTCTCCCAGGTTGCTGCCCCTGGTTGCCCTGGTTGTTGCCCCTGCTGGCTTTAGAACTTTCTTCACTACTATCGCTGTGTTCATTCATGGGGAAGGTGACAGGTGCCTCTCCTTTGGTGGGAGTTTTTCCGCAACTGGCTTCAGCTTGCTCGGATAATATCTCAACCATCATCTTTTTGAATAACCGATATATAGCGAGATCAATCTCACTTTTGCTGTCCTGAACTCCCTCTCTGACAAACTTTTGAGAATCCATTCCTTACTCTCTGCTTGTAACTGGGATGTTAGAGCAGTGCAATCTTTGATATTTTCCTGAATCAACTGACAATGCAATGCTCCCTCTGAAGGGCAAAATGGGGTTTTTTAGAAAAGATCTTGGAAGGAATTTTAGCAAAGGAAGAAATCACAATCTGACAACAAAATATCTTGTTTAGGAGGGATAGGGTTGTCACCAAAATTTGCGACAACCGCATTGTTTTTCTGTGAGAAAGAATAATAATTTAGAATATGAGTAAATGTTAATTTTGGAAAGGTCATCTCTTGACAAAGGAGACTTTATTACAAAAGAGGGTAAGGAATAAAATTTAGAAGATACATTAAAGGATAAAAAAGAATTTTGAAAATAGATGGCAAAGATTTAGAATTTGAGGAATTACAGGCAGGATCAAAGAATTTGATGAAACCAGAAGAAGAAAAGAAAAGTACACCTGGGTTTTAAAAACAAAGAAGAAATTTTGAATAATATATACTCAGGGTTTTAGAAAATATAAGGAATATAAAATATCATACAATCACAGATGTACAGACAAGGATGCACAAACAACACTCTCTAAAGGCTGACCCTAAATGTAATATTTTGAAATGGCTGATAGGACCTTAATCCTAACTCTAGGGTTCAGATCATCTGATTTCAATCAAGATACGCCAATATACTCAAGCCGAAGCTCGAAGTACATGACATAGAAATATTTCTCCGGTTCTAAGGTAATGACTTCCCAACATCCTTGAGCACCTACCAATATACCTCAGACTATGGCCCTTAGGTATGTGGTAGGGGGGCGCGAACCTAAATAAGTGGCCCAGTTGTGAGGCTCTCTCCCAAACTATGGTTCAGTGAGACAGCCCAGCAACGTGAAGACCGGGACAATATAGGTAGGGATGTTTTTTTAAAAAACATGTTCAACATACAAGAAATCAGATGGCTCTAATGCAAGTCCTAAAGAAATAGATTTAAATGAAAAGAAGCATACACTTGCATACATTGTTTACATTCAATCCCTAGAATTGAGGAGAGTTGTATTTCAGATCTAAGTCTAATGTGAACATGGAATAATCTCCTCAATATGGTCCTACCAAACCATACTTAAATCCTATATGCAATGATGTCATCTACGACAGAGTCTAGGCTCCTAAGGTTTATATGGAAATGAAGCTGACATTTGTAGAATAAAGACTTAAATAATATCAGAGCAAAGTAAAGGCATAGATTCGACCGGACGAAGACGAGTCCCATCACGGTCGCCAAATCTATGATCATCGCAAAAATTTTTCTCTCTTGGTATTTCTCTCTCTTCCTTCTCTATTTCCTTTTCAGCCTCTATTTCCTCCTTTTTGAAGAGAGAAATAAAAGACAAAATAGAAGAGAGAAGAGAAAAGAAAAGAAAGAAGAGAGAGAAGCACTCTTCTGCGAAGGTCTCACTTGACCTTAATTTTTAAAAATATTTTAGGAAATAACTCACCTCCGTTTTGAAATATTTGCGAGAAAATTGGGAGACGGGATTCGCTCATCGGTACGAGGTTCGACCGTTCCTGGCGCCTTTACCAGGGGTAATCAAACCAAGGATCGAATTTATGCCTTTTATTTTGCTAAAATATCATCTAAGAATTTATCCTAAATCTAAATGCACAAAGAATCATGCTTGTACAATGCAAGGATGTATGCTCTTTTGAAAAGTGATTTAGAAATCTCCAAGTGTCTCTAAGATGAATCTGATAATAGAGTGAAGAAATGATCTCTGAATGGTTGAATCTAACTTAGAACTCGAGATAGATCAGGAAAGATATTTTGAAGTTCTAAGTCTTTGAAATAACCAGAGTTTGAGAATAAATCTTGACTTTTGAGAAGAATGTTTTGAAGTTGAGATAATAAGGTAAAGGAAAAGAAGTTTCAAAGTCAGAAATGGACCTTGGATTTTAGAATTTTGAACTTGGATTTAGGGGAGGAAGTGAATATTTTGAATTCTATATTTGAAGCTTGAAATCAGAATGAGATTTGAGAAATCCAAATTGAGTTTGAAAAATAGAATTTGATTTAAGAGATCTAGATGGGATATGAAAATGGAATCGGATTTGAAATCCAAAAATCAAGATAGAATTTGAATCCACAGTCTGAATCCTAAAATGGAATTTCAATCTAAAATCTGAGATCTAAGATGAAATGGGATCTGAAATTTGGAATGAAATTTGGATCTGAAGCCTAAGATCCAAGGTGAAATTGAATTCTGGATCCTAAATGAAATTTGGATCTGAAGACTAACTAAGATCCAAGATGGAATTGGATTTTGGATCCTAAAATAGATTTTGGATCTGAAGTCTGAGATTCAAGATGGAGTTGGATTCTAGGTCCTAAAATGGATTTTGGATCTGAAGTCTGAGATCCAAGATGGAGTTGGATTCTGGATCCTAATGTGGATTTTGGATCTGAAGTCTGAGATGCAATATGGAGTTGGATTCTGGATCCTAAGTAGAATTGGATCTAAGATCTGAAATCCGAGATGAAATTGGATTCTGGATCCTAAATGGAATTGGATCCAAGACCTGAGGTCCAAAAGTGGAGATTGCATTTGGAAATATGGATCCAAGTTGGGATTGGGTTCTAACTTTGGATTTGGATTTTGAAAGTCAAAATGGGACTTTTGAAGATGGGTCTTGGTTTTGAAAACTCAGATTGAATTTAAAATTTTAGAAAGAGTCAAATTTTTGAGATTCAGAATCAATCTCAAACTTTGATTTTGATTTTAAAGATAAGAAAGTAAACTTGATTTTGAATCAGAAACTTCAAAGTTAAATTGAACTTTGAAGTTTGAATTTTGATTTGAAAATTGAAGTTTTGAAAACAACATGAATTTGAAATTTCAAAGTCAATTTGGACTTTGAAATCGAATTTTGAATCTTGAAACTGAGATAGAATTTGAAATAGAAACTTGAAGAAAGATATTCAAGATCACTTGGGTTTTTTAAAAAGACTTTGGAAATATGATGCAATTCTATCCTAAATGAATCTAAAGAATGTTGAAATTGGATTTGAAAATCATATTTCATTCTTTAAATAAATGCAAATAAGATTGAAGATATAATATATCCTTGACTATGGTCATTGAATATATTATATAACAATCATGTTTGAATTTAGGTGAAGAATAAAATATATTTTGGTGCTTTTATAGAGTTTAAAATGAAATTAACCCTCAATATATATCCTAACTATGGCCATTGATATATATTTTGAGTTGATTTTAAACTAAACTTTGATAAAAGAGGAAAATATTTAGAAAAAAATATGATGATTTTTGAAAAGGATCTAGAGTAGATCCAGTGTTATTTTATAAAAGATGAAAATCCTAAGTTTTGTTTACATCCTGACTATGGCCATTGATGTAAATCATCAACTTAGAATTAATCACCTTTTACAAAATGGTGCACGTGTCATTCGTGGTCCCATTTGTGAAATTTTCAGAAATAAAGGAAAATGATGAAACAAATGATATTTACATGCTCATTCATTCTATCTAAGGCTGGAAATATAGAGTTTTTCATTAATGTCTAGCTTATTACAACACTGAGAAAAAATATCAAAAGCTTCTAGTTCGGCTTTTCACATATTCCCCAGCAAGAATCAAGTTTAGCACAGAGTAGAAAATGTACGTGGGAAAGGAATGAAACTTTATATACTAGTCAATGGAACATTCATATGTGAAAGAAAAGAAGGAAAAGGGTGCACCTGAGATGCCTATATGCGTATGATGGGGGAATTTGTCCAAACATGCTTAAGAACACACATAGAGGAACACATGTGAAGGCATATATATATATATATATATATATATATATATATATATATATATATATATATATATATATATATATATATATATATATATATATATATATATATATATATATATATATATATATATATATATATATATATATATATATACATATATATAGGTATATATGTATGTACCTATGACTATAAGAATTGAGCTCATTTATACACCTGCTATGTATATAGGGTATGTCAGGGAAATTGCAACTGAAAGACACTATGTTCACAACATGCAGGGGAAGCATTGCTGTAATTGCAGCAAATGTGTTTTTCAAAAGTGGGCAGCAGTGGTATTTGTGGAGAAGTGAAGTAATAGGTAGTTGGTGGTTGAAGTGTTGTTGGTGGCAATATGTGTTGTTGTTGGCAACAGCAGGGTGCTGTTTGAGACACTTACAACAGGTAGTATGGAGGGAAGGGTGAAGTGGAAGGTGGCAACAACATAATGCTGTTGGATGTGGATGCATTAGGTGGTGTAATTACTGTGTGTATAGCAGGTGAAGAGAGCATGCAAAAGCTGAGTGAAAGCACAGTGATAATTGCGAATGTGCTTTGCAAGGGATGTGATGATATGCTGTGTAGGTGGATGCATCATAGTGTTCCACAAGATGCTATGATAAGTGTGATGAAAGTGAAAGTCAGTGGGTGATTATAGGTTCTGATATGTGACATACTTGGTGGTGTCTAAATGAAACGCAACACAATAAGATAAAAATAATGGTAGAGAAAAAGTGAGCACATGATACAAATGTGGATAATGTTTCATTTTCAGTGATATGTTATGAAATTTCTGACAGAACAAGCACACCAATGTGATACTTTACATTGGCATGCAAGTACTAACAGTGGCACCATCCAGAGGGGAGATTCAATATTTGAAAACAGATATGTAGATTGGCTACAACTGTTGTAAATTGATTGCTGACTTGAATCCCGAAAGCGACCAAAACAACAAATTAACTTCATCGATAGGCCTTATTCCCCAGACTTGACACAGGAAACCAGGGAGGTTTCACTTAACATTTTGAGACATCTCTCTCTTTTTTTTTTAGTAGCTAAGGGGAGGGGTTTCACTTATGGTAGAGCCATGAATTTCCCTTTCGTCAACACTAAAACAACAAATCGATTTGTTATGGCTTGATCATCCACGGCCACTACTCTGTCTATCCTTGTCAGAGTGCCTCCAGAGGGCAGTCAAGAATAATTTCCTAATGTGCAAATATCATACACAATCACTTGACGACTCAGTGATCGGAAGTCCCCATCATCCCAGATATATGTTTGGCATTCCTGTAAGCTTTATAGGTTAAATTGTTTCAGGACAGTCCACGACTCTACAGAAGATTCTCAGATCACATCAGAACATAAACTCATAACTGAAATAACTTATAGCATCACATTATACAAAAAAAAAATCTTCTCCTGGTTTGCAGAGGTATACGAGTGAGGGACCAGCAGGAGAATTTTACTGAAGATGCTGCTTGATGAATTGCCTTAAATGTAGGAAAATTATACCTCCAAATTGGCCAGGATGACTGTAGTATGGTTCGGGTTTTTGGTGGTGATATCTCTCGTTGTCACCTGTGCTGGTTAGAGGCATGCCTCACAGCAAATCAAAAAGGTTATCCTTGAATCAACAAAGCATCTAACTTTCAGCTTAGCAAATCACATATATTTTCACAGATCATAAAGCTTAGTTTTGGGCCAACTATGCCTCTAATCCCAGCCCATTAGATCGCGTGCTTCACTAGCCAGTTGAAACATAATTTTATGGTGACTAGGGGAAGATCACATAGCAAACCCAAAACCCATCTTTGAATCCATGTGTTTTCAAGGCAAATACAATTTTCAACCAAGGAAACAAAATCTTTTACAGTGACGATTAACCAATTCTTTAACGCAGGCAAGTATGAAAATGAGAAAGCCTATGATATTTTGTAGTATGGTTTATGTATCGACTTGAACATTATCAGTAATCGAGACTTAGCAATTTCACCAGGATATTGTGAACACCCCAAAATTTTCAAAATATTGTAAATATTCTCTTTTTGCCTTTTGCCCCCATTTTCTGTGTAATTGAGTCATTTTTAAATATAAATACAAGTTGATTTCTCAGGTTTTACTGAAATTAAATCCATTTTATATATCTGACTCGATTTTGGATCCAGATCCAATATCAAAATCCAAATCTCAGCTTTTGTCATCCAATTTTAAATTAAATTATCAAAATTACCAAAATAACCTTTTAAAAAGGGCTCAGACGGTTCGTCCGGTATCCGTTTGGATCCATCGTATTGTATTCCTCGATTCGAGGTTCAAAACTCGAGTATTTTCTCAAAATCTGGGTCCAAACCCATTTTGTTGAAGAAATTTCCCCAAAATAGCCTTGAATTTAAAAAAAAAAATTCTTTTATAAATATTTTTGAAAATTTTGCAAAATTAGTTTAAAAAATCCTTAATTTTTAGAGTTTTATTCCAAAAATACAAAAAAATGTAGAAAATAAAAAAAAATCAAGAAAAGAACAAAAAAATAAGAAAATCAAAAATCCAAAAATTCTGAAAATATGCGGTTTAAACTCTTTTGAAACTTATTTCTTAAAAACCTCTCTTGAAAGCCCTTTTATGATTTTTTTTTTAAAGGGACCCCCTCTTTGGAAATTGAAGAAACTTGCAACGGCTGCAGGCTCGCCTCTCTCGCCCTCCACCTTCGATCACCCTGGGATCTCCCTCCACCTTTCATCTTCAACCAAATCCCCCTCTCTCGAACTCTCCTCTTCCTCTTTAAAAGGGTAGCACGTAGGGGAAGCAAGCATCCATTTTACAATCCGCCATTCACCCTTCCATTGCATATTCTCAATCCATCGCATCTCTCTCCGTTCTGCTTTTCCTTTGAGCTTCTGAAGAAAGTTTTTCTCCCTCCATCCTCTTTAGCATTCTCTCTGGTTTTCTGGAGGAAGTTTGGCAGTGTTCTTTCCTCCCCTTTGCAGAGAAATCAGGTAAGCAGTCACTCCCTTCATCTCTTTGATCCCCTGTAAAAAAAAAAACTTCATTTCTCTCCTTAAATATGCTCTTCTCATTTTCTTTGCATCAATGGTAGGGTCGACCTGCATATTGCAGGATCGACCCGCCTGTTGCTATATCAATGGAACATTCATGTTCCAACATTTTTTATTTTATTTTCACATTTTCCTTCTGGTTCTGATTTCTTAGTTTTATCTTGATTTTTTTTCTTTTCTTTTTCTCTCTTTTTCCTTTCTCTATATAAAGCACCGATTTCATGTTCGTGCTCCAGCAATACACAATATGCAATGTCAATATGATGAGTGGCATTATCAACTTGCATCCTGTAACAAAAATCAATCTCTCTGTTCTTTTCTTTTCTTATCTCTCTTCCTTTTTTTTTTACTGTATTAATTTTCTTTTCCTGTCATGTAGCTTGTTATATCATTGATGACTGGTCATTTTGTTTTATGCCTACTTATGATCACTGGGAATTGTCTTGTTGACTCGTTATGTTGTTTCTTTAAGAGATTTTCTTGTTAAATTAGTGTTTTTCATCAGCATATGGCCATCGTTTATGCATTTGATGCTCCTTTCAGTTCAATCTCTTATTCCCCTTTTAATGTTTGATTTGTGTTTAATGCCATTATATTCAAAGGCCTTATATCCACCCAATCAGCGTCTGTCACCTTACATTATCTTTTTTGTTAGTCGATTAAATTTCTGTAACAATCCTGTCATTTAACTAATCTTCTAATTATGTTTTGTTCGTTGTAATATGTTCATCTTATCACATTTTCGTTTCATGTTCATCACTGTGCATCTTCTTGATCACATATTAACGTGATTATTCATTGCAGGTTTTTTTTTTCCTTAGTACTACTTTCATGTAGGAATTTGGAGCAAATTTACCTTCAGTCTATTCTTGTTTACTTTTTTTTTTGGGGTGTTGGATGGAGTTATATATTTTTTTTTTCTTCTTTCAAAATATCTTAGTAGCAAGATGATAAGTTGTTGGTGCTTGGAAGGACATAGGTACCAAGAAAGAGTAACCTGAGCCCAAATTTGGATGACTTTGATAAGTGGGCAGGTAATCCCTGGTTCTGCAAAATTTAACGCTTTACCCACAAGAGGCTGAAGACGTTGATCATCCTCTCAGGCATATCATCTAATGGAATGATCAATCCACCAGTCTTGGATTGGGGTCCTAATCATCAGCTTTCCCCTTTTGCTTCTTTCTTGACTATCATCGTAGCACAGCCTAACAAACAAATGAACCGATCTTTTTGTGCCTCTATGGAGTTCCTAAGTACATGATCTCCAACATACCATTTATTGCTTTTCCCTAAAGGCTTGTGATCCACGGGTTTTGGCTTGAAAGAAGGTGGTTGTTCCATAGGAGTCTCTATGGATGTTGGGATATAAGGACCATGGAAATCCAAATTTAAGCTTTGTTTAACGTCAGATATTTTTGCAGTTTTAATCTAATGAATGGGTTGATTGATAGAATTTTAGCTCATTTCTTTTGTGCCCAGGCTGGTAGAGAATTGACATTGGACTCATTCTTTTGTTTTCTTTAAGGCATTTGTGCTGATATTCTGGAACAAAATGTTTGTAGTATACAATGGACAAGAAACTAATGCTATTGAGAATGGAGGCCAGTAGCTTGTAAGTGAATGCATGAAGTGATCACTCTAAAACATCCCTGATGTCACGAGTGGTCATGAGCCCAGAGGTCTTCCTGTGGTATAAATTTCTTTTTTTTTTTTTTACATATATGTTCCAGATTAGCCTGAATCTCTTTAAGTTATTTGTATATTGCTCATCCTCATATAGACTATCAAAAACAAATACTCGTTGTTGTCCTACAGTGTGAGTTGCACAGTAAATGCAATAATGACACCTTCCAAAATTTTAGCTGGTTCGCTAAAGAGGAGGTGGTGTTCTAAAAAAAAAACAATAGGAATATTGCCTATCGTATAGGGGTTTCATTAATATCTTTGTCAAAACCAGGAAAATCAATGCCACTTCTTGCATTTGTTTCCTAATTGCCTTTAAACTAAAAGCCTAGCATCATCATTTCTAATTTTTCTTTTCTTTTACCTCGTTTAAATTTCCTTTAAAATTTTTAGGATCATAAGGAAGGATCTTGCAGTAGATAGTCCCATCTTTTGGCCTTTTTGTTGTTTTGCTTTTCTTTGGATTTTCATATTAAGCAATTCTATCTCTCTTCAGTTGGTTAAAAGATGATTCTTATTTGAGTTATATCTAGGTTCTCTACTTTATTGATTACAGGAATACATTGGAATAAAGCATTATATATATAAAAAAATTTTTTTACATGTGTGGCACTGCTGGTACTGTAGGAATTCTGATTATTGGAAGTTATGTTTTAAACATTTCTTTCTCATGTTTCTGTTCCTTCTAGGAACTAGTCTGATTTTTTTTAGGAAGGTTGACAGTTGACATAGATTTTAGGTTCCAGTTTTGAAATTGCAGGGCCAGCTACAGCCCACAATCCTGCTCAAGCAGAGTTTTCTGAATCTTCACACTTTATACCTATGCACCCTTTACTACTATATCCCCATGTCACCTTTGATCTACCACCTATGGACTCCATCTGTATTTCCACATATCGTGGCAGGTACCCATTCCATTATCCCCTTTTCAGCTGGCATTCCATCATGCTTTACAAAGTACCTACGTACAATACCATCACAATACCTTCACAACAATCATATATCACCCATTCATCTTCTCACTCACCTAACATCATCCCCTATACCCCCCATTTATTGTTGCAAGCATTCACAGCAGTTTGCAACTGTTGTGCACTCACCCATTACTTCACTTTACACTAGTACCCACTTACTTGTTGTGACTTTTGTGCTTCCTGCCACCTACCTACATACCCAAAAGAGATAGAGGAAGAGATTGTCTTACGATGGCCACCTCACCAAGTATTCATCATTGCAATCTCCTCTTTAGTAAAACAACTCCATTCCATGTGTTCTACATCTTCTGCGTTTCATTGCATTTTCCTCTTTAAGTTTAGAGGAGGTTTAGTAAGAACCATTGGCTGCAGTTTTCATTAGCATCAGTCTGGATAAAATAGTTGAATTTGGTGGTTATTGTCGTGATCATCAACCTCCAGTCGCTCTTATAAAATCTGAAGTTTGAGGCTTGTCTAGAAGCGTGTTTTATAACTTTAGTCCAGAATTGACTGTTTTAAATGCAGATGATATGGGACCATACCACCTACTTTCAGCCACTCTACACAACACATTTTCATTTCTTTTCTCTCTGCTAAAATTTTCTGTATACATCCACCACTTGCACCATGCTGCGCCAAGCCCCTAATTTCCATCTTCTTCACAGGTCCCTGCTGCCTCTTTCCACTTCATACCACCTGCTGTAGGTATCTCAACAACACCCTACTGTTGCTCATTCACAAGCACTGTATTTCCCAGCCTTCACCTTTGAAAAACACCACAAAGCTGAAATACTTTTCCAGTGATTCACAGAGAAACATTGTGGCTTCAATTCATCATGGCAGTTCACCAAAAGAACTGCCATAAAACTGTGATTTCCCACAGTGGTTCATCACAAACTGTTGTGGCCATCGTATTTCACAATGGTTCATCTTGGACCACCTTGCCCCTTGCCTTCACTCATTCCATGTAGATGTTCATTTAACTATGGCATTGTTTATATATATATACATATATATGTATATACCTATATATATATATACATTTTCTAACCAATGCAGGGTAGGCCATATGCCTTTCTCATTTAAATATGGGTAAAGCATCTTGTGTAAGATTTGGAATAGTCATTTACATTCACATTTTTAAATTTCCTTTTGTGCTAAATTCTATCTTGCAGGAGATATGTGGAAAATGACATTTTTTCTTTTAGTTTAGGAATTATAACATTAATTTCAACTTCAGATTTGCAATAATTAGATATTAATGAAATTTGTATGCTTCCAGTATTAGATTAGAATGAATGAGCATTATAAATGTCATAAATTGCTTGTTTTCATACCTTTTGCCTTTATTTTCAAAAAATCACAAATGGGTACACGAATGGCATGTGCACCATTCTAATAGGAGGTGATCAATCCTAAGTTGATGATTTGCATCAATGGCCATAGTCAGGATGTGAACAAGACTTAGGATTTTCATCTTTTATGGAATAACATTGGATCCACATTAGATCCTTTTCAAAAAATCATCATATTTTTTTAAATATTTTCTTCTTTTATCAGGGTTTAACTTAAAATTAACTCAAAATATATATCAATGGCCATAGTCAGGATATATTGATAGTTGATTTCATTTTAAACTCTATAAAAGCACCAAAATGTGTTTTATTCTTCATCTGAATTCAAATATGATTATTATATAATACATTCAATGACCATAGGCAGGGATGTATTATATCTTCAATCTTATTTTAATTCACTTAAAGAATAAAATATGCTTTTCAAATCCAATTTCAAATTCTTTAAATTCATTCATCATTTAGGATAGAATTGCATCATATTTTTAAAATTTCTTTTTCAAAAACTCCAAGTGATTTTGAGCATCTTCTTCATTTCTCAAATCAATTCTATTTTATATATTCAAATTCAATTCTATCTCATTTTTAAGATCAAAAAGTCAATTTCAAAGTCCAATTTGACTTTGAAAATTTCAAATTCATTTCAAAACCTCAAAACTTCCAATACAAATCAAACTTCAAAGTTCAAATCAACTTTGAGATTCCAAATTCATTCTCAAAATTCAAAATCAAATCAATATCTCAAATCCAATTTCAAAGTTTAATTTAACTTTGAAATTTCTGATTCATCTTCTGGTTTCAAATTCAAAATTATTCTTTATCTTCAAAATACTTCTCAATCCAAAATCAAGTTTTGAGAATGATTCTGAAAATTCGATTTTTCCTAAAGTCTTAAATTCAATTTGGGTTTTCAAAAAAACCCAGATCCATCTTCAGAAGTCCCATTTGGAATTTCCAAAAATCCATTTTAGGATCCAGAAACCAATTCCATCTTGAATCTCAGACTTCGGATCCAAAAATCCATTTTAGAATCCGGAATTCAACATCATCTTGGATCTCAGACTTCAGATCCAAAATCCATTTAGGATTCCAGATTTCAAATCCAACTCCACCTTGGATCTCAGACTTCAGATCCAAATCCATTTAGGATCCAGAATTCAACTTCATCTTGGACCTTAGACTTCGGATCCAATTCCATTTAGGATTCCAGAATTCAACTTTATATTGGATCTCAGACTTCAGATCCAAATTCCATTTAGAATCCCAGACTTCGGATCCTATTCCATTCCCAATTCCAGATTTCAAATTCAGATCTATCTTGATTTCCAGATTTCAAATCCAATTCCATTTTCAGATCTCATCTGGACTTCTTAAATCCAATTCTATTGTCGAATTCCATTTGGATTTCTCAAAATTCCATTCTGATTTCAAATTGTAAACTTGAAAGTCAATTTCAAAATTCATCTCTTCTCCTAAATCTAGGTTCAAAGTCTATTTCTGACTTTGAAATTTCCTTCCCTTTTATCTCAGCTTCAAAATCATTCTTTTCAAATCAAAATTTATTTTCCCAACTCTGATTATTTCAAAGACTTAGAACTTCAAACATCTTTTCAGATCTATCTCAAAAAGTTCTAATTTAAACTCAACTATTCAAAAATCATTCTTTCATTTCCTCATCACATTCTTACTTGGAAAATCTCAGATTTTCAAATCATTCTTTTCAAAAGAGCATACATCCTTGCATTACACAAGCATGACTCTTTGTGCATTTTAGACTTAGAATAAATTCTTAGATAATACTTTAGCAAAGCAAAAAGGCATAAATTCGATCCTTGGTTCGATTACCCCTGGTAAAGGCGCCAGGAACAGTCGAACCTTGTACCGACGAGCGAGCCCCATTGCCCAATTTTTCCCGCAATATTTTCAAAATGGAGGCGAGTAATTTTCTAAATATTTTCAAATTAAGGTCAAGTGAGACCCCGTAAAAGAGTTCCTCTCTCTCTCTTCTCTTCTTTTCCTCTTCTCTCTTCTTTTCTTTTTATTTTCTCCCTTCAAAAAGGAGGAAATAGAGGTTGGAAAGGAAAAGAGAAAGGAAGAGAGAGAAATACCAAGAGAGGAAAAATTTTGCGATGATCACAGATATAGATAACCAAGAAAGAGATAAATGAACAAATGAATTAAAGCAATTAGAGGTTTCGAATGTCATTATGCACAGGATATAGCAGAGAGTCATTTTAGATACAAGCATTTACAAAAGTTATAAGGGAATAAGCCTTGTATTGCACACTTAGCACGAAGCCTGTAACATGATTTTAAAATATAAGAGACTCTATCCGAGTGATTCTAACTACTTGAAAGATATAATATAAAGGGGAGAAAAGATCAGATAATGGCATCACATGAGATCCAGTATGGACGTTGGATTCGTGACAGCCTATTCTGATTCTGCAATATGATCCAAAGAAACAGCAAGGAATGTATAAATCATGGGACCTCAACTAGACCAATGAACATGTTCACCGAAGCAGATTTAAATCCTATGTATATATATATATTTTATAATGGAAACATAACGACAAATAACAGGTGAGCTAAAGGTAACGATACCTATAGTTAACATCGTATAACAACAAGTGGAAATCCTGGTGGAGGAGATCGAAAATATAAACGGAGGCTCAAGATCGAAAGATAGTAAAAACGAGAGACCAGGGAAATTTATAAGCAGCAAATCCAAGATAAAACCAGAGGAAAATTTACGATGGGGAGCGAGCCATATGCATCCAGGAAAAGGGAATTATAACCTAGGAAAAACATAAAGAACCATTAGGAAATTCAGAGGCGAACTGTGAGGAAAAAGAAAGAAAGAAAAGGGGATGTTGAAACATGGATACCCTGTTAATGTAGCATTAGATGAATCAATCCTGCTATATGCAGGATGATTCCATCATTCATGCTGTAATAAAAAAAAATGAATGCATGATGAGAATCAGGACTCAAAACTAAATGAAATTTATAATTAATAAAAGGGAATGTAGGAATCCGAAGATTCCATTGATATGGCACAATGTGTGTGGATCAATGTTTTCCATATGCAAAACTGATACCTCTGTGGTGCTCTAATGGGATGATCAAACAGGAAAAATCAAAAGAAATGGAAGGGAAAATCATAAATAACAAGGAGAAAAGGAAATTAAGGGAGACTCACCGGATCTCTGCGAAAATCTAGACAAGAGAGAGACGATGCTCCTTCAGTGGAGTTGGAAGAGATCCTCTTGCTTGCAGGGACGTAGCTCACTTGAGGGAGGAAGAAGGAAGGGAGGCTTTCCTTCTACTTGTACTACTGAGGAGGAGGAACTGAAAATCATAATAGGGTTCGGTTGTGGCTCCATTTGGGGGTTGTTGTTTTTTTAAAAAAAATAATAATAAGTGAAGAAATAAAGCGAGTAAAATGAGTATTTCAGGGTGGTGTCACCTTAGCCTGGTTTAAAGAAATTTTTTGAAAATAAAGTTTTATTTTGATTTTCTCTGTAAAGAGCGCTAGTGAGGCACCACCTATGCGTGGGCCCACTAGTTATTTTATAAAAAAAAAATTAAGGAGAAGAATTATAATTTTGCGCCACCTCAGGGTAGACCCCACATGAAATCAAGATTTGAATAGGAGAAATACAAGGAAAATCAAGTGTGGGCATCAAAGGGTCTCAAGGATGAGACTTCGCGTGTCAGTGAACCGCATCACTCTAGTGTTGGGAGCAACCATACCCCAACATCTTTTGATGAATTACCAAGGCTGAGGGATTTTGATTTGAACTTCCCTGCGGAGGTCTATCACTCGCCAAGCTACCATCCGGCATCACATACGTCGAGCTTAAATGGCAGGAATGAAAGAGGAGATTCCTTCTGTTCGCCGATCATTATTTCAGACTCCCAGAGTCTTGATCTTGCCGACTGGGAGAGTGGACTGGATTCCCTCATGTATTCCCAATATTCGCTTGAGAGTGCGGAAGTGCCGCCCAAGCCAAAGCTAGTAGTGCCTGCACCAAGGCCATGTGGCAATAGATGGACCTTTTTGAGTTCGTCTTCATCAAAGAAATCCAAGTCTTAAAGAGACTGGTGATGTTTTGGAGTCAGTAGACTCATGTATATAGTTTCTCAACGCCTAAAGTCTGCCAGTGCGACATGACGTTTTGTTTAAGGCGATGCTTGTGTAAATGTGATGTATATTAAGTAAATAAAGCTTTTACTTCCTCATATACATCGAGAAACTAAAAACAAGTGCTTGTGTATGATTAGATAAATGGCTCCTACAACGAGGAGAACCATGTTGAGCGAGGAGTCCCATATGCAAGGATTCTTGTTGGAAACACTCAACAACCTGGTTACAGCCATCCGTGAAACGAGGCCAGAACCAGTCGCACCACGAAACGAGCACCTGGGAGGAGTGACTTATGAGAAGTTTCTCAAGCTTGACCCGCCAGTTTTCATTGGCAGAGCCGATCCGGAGCTCGCAGAGAGTTGGATCGAAGAGACAGAACGTGCCTTCTCGGTACTAGGAGTACCAGAAGAGAAAAAGACCAACTTTGGCACGTATCGGTTGAAAGACAATACACGGAAGTGGTGGGATTCCACTAAACTTATCAAGTTCTCACAAGCTGAAGTCATTCTTTGGACTGACTTTCGGAGGACTTTCATGGATAACTACTTCTCGTTGCATTCCAGAAACAAGAAAAAGATGGAGTTTCTGGAGTTAGAACAGGGTGGTATGAGTCTGATGGACTATACCACTAAATTTCAGAATCTAGAGCGCTACTACTCTCGATTGTTCGAAACAGACCAAGAAAGGGCCGACAAATATGTGAATGGTCTGCGCGAAGGGCTGAGATCGAGGGTGGTAACAAGCATGCCTTCGACTTTTCAGGCTGCAGTGGCAGCAGCTTCAAAAATCCAAGAGGATTGGGCGCGATCTAAAGTGATCGTAGCAAAGAAGCCCATAGTAAATGGTGGGAACCGTAAAAGGACATTCCCAAATGGCCAGGGTTCACGACAACCCTTTCAAAAGAAGAAGTTCCAAGGAGGGAACAACACTCAACAAGTCGTGAGGCCAAGACAAAACACAACTCCGAATGGTCAGCAGTCAAACTTCAGCTACCCAAGGTGTCGTGTGAGCCACCCCGGAAAGCCATGTCCTCGTGACATTGGTGGGTGCTTGTATTGTGGCAAGATGGGCCACTTTATAAGGGATTGCGCCAAGAAGGCTGCAGATGAACAGAGGAGTAATGCCGGATCTGCCGGACCCTCTCGACCAGCACCACAACGTTCTCAGTTTCAACGACCTCCACCTAGAGTAGAACAAAGGCCTGCTGCAGGTCATGTATATGCTGTAACGACTGAACAAGTCGAAAATGGTGACCTTATTGAAGGCACCGTACCTGTTAATGGACATGCAACTTACGTCTTGTTTGATTGTGGTGCTACTCATACGTTTATCTCCGACGATTTCACCGAAAAACTCCACGCCTCGGTGCAACCGGTTGATAAAATGATCGAAGTGTATAACCCGTTGGGTTCACGCACCAAATGTATCCGGTGTGTGAAAAACTTGGATATTGAGATAGCAGAGCAACACTTGCCTACTGACGCCATCCTGATCGATATGATACAGTACGATGTCATTCTGGGAATGAATTGGTTGGCTCAGAATAATGCCAAGATTTTATGTCGCGAGGGCAGAGTAATTCTATCTCGACCCGGATTGCCTAAGATGGAATACCGGTTATTCAAACCAGTTCCACAAAAAAGGCTCATATCAGCACTTAAGGTACAAAAATACCTTAGGAAGGGTTGTGTGGCCTTCTTGTTGAGTCTCTCGATGGAAAAATCCAACGACCAACCCCTTGAGAGTTTGGAAGTGGTGCGGGAGTTTCCCGATGTGTTTCTTGAGGAATTGCCAGGACTTCCGCCACTTCGTGAGGTTGAATTTGGAATTCAATCCTTACCTGGAACAGCGCCGATATCCAAAGCCCCGTATCGAATGGCGCCAGCTGAACTCATTGAGTTGAAGTGTCAGTTGGAAGGACTGATGGAACAAGGGTTCATCCGTCCGAGTGTATCACCGTGGGGAGCCCCGGTGCTATTTGTAAAGAAGAAGGATGGATCTCTTCGGTTATGCATCGATTATCGGATGCTTAACCAGGCAACTATTAAAAATAAATACTCGTTGCCTCGAATTGAGGACTTGTTCGATCAGCTCAGAATAGCGAGGGTGTTCTCCAAGATCGACCGCAGGTCTGGGTACCATCAGCTCAGAGTAAAGGAAGAGGATATACCCAAGACTGCCTTCAGAACGAGATATGGACATTATGAGTTCATAGTAATGCCCTTCGGACTTACTAATGCGCCTATTGCCTTTATGGATCTAATGAACTGGATATTCAGACCATATTTGGATAGCTTTGTCATCGTCTTTATTGATGACATTCTCGTATATTCTGAAAACAAGGAACAACACATGGAGCACTTGAGAATCGTCTTGAAAACCCTTCAAGATAACCAACTCTATGCTAAGTTTTCAAAATGTGAATTCTGGCTAGATAAAGTGATGTTCCTTGGCCATGTGATCTCAAAAGATGGAATCGCAGTGGATCCTGCGAAGGTGGAAGCTGTGATGGACTGGAAGCAGCCAGAAAATATCACTGAGGTCCGCAGCTTCCTTGAACTTGCCGGATATTATCGAAAGTTCATACAAGACTTCTCCCGAATCGCCGTACCCATGACGAAATTACTAAAAAAGGGAGTCAAGTTTAAATGGACTGACCAGTGTAAGGAGTGCTTTGAGGTTCTCAAACAGAGGCTTACCACTGCCCCTGTCCTTACCTTACCTTCTGGTCATGGAGGCTTCGTGGCGTATACCGATGCCTCGAGAACAGGTCTGGGTTGTGTGTTGATGCAGCATGGCAAAGTAATCGCTTATACGTCATGACAGTTGAGAGTCCATGAGAAAAACTATCCAACCAACGACTTGGAGCTTGCCGCGGTAGTGTTCGCACTTAAAATCTGGCGACACTACCTGTATGGAGATAAATTTGAGGTCATGTCGAACCATAAAAGCCTAAAATACCTCTTTTCTCAAAAAGAACTCAATATGCGGCAACGGCGATGGCTGGAATTCCTCAAAGACTATGAATTCACGCTTTCCTATCACCCTGAAAAGGCGAATGTTGTAGTAGATGCCCTTAGTCGCAAGACTGTTGGCACTCTGGCCAGCCTAACCGGACAATGGAAGTTGATGGAGGATTTCGTCAACTGGAAGCCATTTTTGGCTGATTCTGGCAGAATCCAAATGTCATGTTTGATGATCCACATTGAGTTCCTCGATTGCATCGTAGCCAAACAGTTCAAGGATCCCCAGTACTTGGAATTGAAAGCTCGTGCTGAAAAGGATGACACTTTCTTTCATTTGAAAGAAGATGGAGGAATATGGATGGAAGAAAGGATTTGGGTTCCAAATAACCCTAAGCTAAGACAGGAAGTACTCCAGGAGGCTCATAATAGCAAGTACACCATTCACCCTGGACGTACAAAGATGTTCCGGGACTTGCAGAGAAAGTACTGGTGGAGGGGTATGAAGCGTGATGTGGCTACGTTTGTCTCGAAGTGTTTGATCTGCCAGCAAGTTAAGATCGAACATCAACGCCCTGGTGGAAAGATGCAACGAATCGAGATTCCAGAATGGAAATGGGAAGGCATTACGATGGATTTCATCATTGGATTTCCTCGATCTAAGAGACAACATGACTCGATATGGGTGATCGTGGACAGACTCACTAAGTCTGCTCACTTCCTGCCAATCAACACTCGATACTCAACTGAACGATTGGCAGAGATCTACATTCGTGAAATCGTTAGACTCCATGGAGTGCCGATTTCGATCATATCTGATCGTGACCCGAAGTTCACCTCTCACTTTTGGGAGCAGCTTCAGAGAGCCCTGGGGACGAAACTCAAGTTCAGTACAACATTCCATCCCCAAACAGGTGGGCAATCAGAACGAACCATACAGACTCTTGAAGATATGCTAAGAGCCTGTATGCTGGAATGGAAAGATGATTGGGATTCTCACCTAGCGTTGGCTGAATTTGCTTATAATAATAGCCACCACGCTAGCATTGGGATGGCACCGTATGAAGCCTTGTACGGGCGACCCTGTCGATCACCAATCCATTGGGGTGAAGTGGGTGAGCGAACCTTGGACTCGCCCATTGTGTTGCAGCATTACACTGAGCAGGTCCATATGATCAGAAAGAAGCTACTGACTGCTCAGAGCCGACAAAAGAGCTACGCAGATCAACGGCGTAGGGAGCTCACTTTTGCGGTTGGAGATAAGGTTTTTATTAAGGTCTCTCCAACCAAGAGTGTATTTCGTTTTGGAAATAAGGGGAAGCTCAGCCCCAGATTCATCGGTCCCTTCGAAGTTTTGAACCGAATCGGAGAGACTGCCTACCAAGTAGCATTGCCACCACAATATGCGCAAATACATGATGTATTTCACGCGTCAATGCTTAGGAAGTACGCTCATGATCCTTCTCACGTCATTCAACATGAAGATATTGACATTCGAGAAGATATGACGGTGGAAGAAAGGTCAGTAGAGATCATGGACTGCCGGGAGCAAGTGCTAAGGACGAAGCTCATCCCACTTGTCAAAGTGAGATGGCAACATCATGGAATCGATGATTGCACTTGGGAGCCCGAATCTGATATGCGGGATAAATATCCTGAACTCTTCGCTTTGTACTCTTAACCGAATTTCGCGGACGAAATTCCTTTAAGGGGGTAATGATGTAAGACCCGCAATTTTTCAGAAAATATCTGAATAAAATTCATGAGGCATTTACCGGTAAAAATAACATTTTTTTCTCAGAATGCGAAACGAATTAATTCATGCGAGCCAGTTATACTTAGCATATTCGTCGATTCGCGAATATATGCTCAAACACTCTGAAAGCCATAACTTCCTACCTGAACGAAATCAAAGGATTCATGCGAGCCAACTTTCTCAGTTACGTCAATACGAAGATAATGGCCTACTCAGAATTTTTTGGAAAAAAATGCCGAAAATCGACATTTTTGCGGGACCCACGAGAATCTTTTCTCAGAAAATATCTGGAATATTCTTGGAATATTCCTAGAATATTCCATAGGATATTCCAAGGAATATTCTAAGCATATTCCAAAGAATATGCCAAAGCATATTCCTTTTTAAAAAGCATATTCCATGGAATATGCCTTTTAAAAAGCTATAAATAGGGGCCCTCCCCCTTTAAAAAAATTGACCCCCCCTCCTCTTGCCTCCTCTTTCTCTCTCCTACTTTCTAAAACCTCCCCCAGTAGGCTTGAGCCCACTTGACCTAGCCTAGCCCACTTGACGTGGTCTTAGCCAGCCTGACCTGGTCCTAACCCACCTGACCTAGGTCTGAACCTACTTGACCTAGTTCAAACCCAGTTGACTTGACTTAAACCTGGTTTGGTTTAAAGTCAAAGTCAAAGCCCTTTTTGGTCTAGATTCCGGTTTGAATTTCTCAACACAGACTTAGCCTACTTGAGCTGAGTTCGAACCTGCTGAACCCAGTTGACTTGGACCGAACCCTGTTTGGTTCAGACCACTTGGGTTGAGTAGCTTGACCTACTCTACCTCTTTCTCAACTAAGTCAGCTTCATCTGACTTAGTTTGACCTCTCAAAGGAAGGCTCGAAGCCAGAGAAGCAACCCGGAGTCGTTTCTTCCACGATTTGAAGTAAGTTCGCTTCGTTGATCCATCTCTCTCAAGTATTTGATTGTTTGTATATAGCATATACTTTCTAAAGTAGTATCTTGCTTTAGTTCTTGATTGAGCCCTTTTTGGACACTTCGATGTTCGCCCGCTCGTCTCGTAACTATCGTTGGATATATCTATGTTCAAATACGCAGTATATGCGTTTTAAAAATGGTATCTCGCCCTAGTTCTTGGTTGAGCCCTTCAGAACACTTCGGTGTTCACCCGCTCGCCTCGTAACTATCGTTGGATACGGATCTAGGTGTATATCTGTTGATTCTGCCGACGCGTCCTATATCGCACAGGCTATGTAATTTACCTTTGCCGTCGCGTTGTATGATGCCAAGGCTCCCTGTTTTCTGCACTTCCGATTACTACACTTCCGATTATGCATTTACTTACGCCGTCGCGTCGAACGATGCCAAGGCTCCTGCTTTCTGCAATGTATTTACTTACGTCATCGCGTCGAACGATGCCAAGGCTATTGTTTTGTTATATATGTAGAATATTTCGTTCAGTTACACACCCTGAACAATAGTATATGCATTTCCTTTACGCTGCCGCTGTATAAAGCACAGGCTTCTGCTTATACTACACTTATACTAAATATATGGCGCGTAAATGAACGTTCAAAGGGAGATCAAACTTCAAATCGCCCATGCGATTCCCTGACCGCTCTTCATTCAAGATTCTGCTTGACGAATGAAGCCCCTATTGGAAAGGCTTCAGTTTTTGGCAAAATGCTGTTTACGTAAAGACTAAGTCAATTACGTATGGCCTGGCTATGGCCCAGGGTGTGACGCCCCAAACCCCAACCTTGTTAAAACCTTGAGTTTTTGAGCAAAAATTTTTTTTTTAAGGATATATAGAGTGAAAAACAACTAGCGGAAGTAAAGGAGGGAAACAGGGGTAAAGCAAATGCCGCAAGTCTAAGCGAGCCACATTGAGAAGACCAAACCACAATAGACAAGTAAAGTATTCTTCATTTCCACAATAAATACAATGATACAAAAATGAGACTGGGTACAAAAAGGGACAGTCTCACAAAAAGGCGAGGTACAACCCCTCAAACCCCAAAACCAGAAGAAGCCAGAATCTGCTGCAAAGTGTGGGTCTCAAGGCTCCTGCTGTGCGCCGTCGCATCGCGCTGCGTCTACTCGTCACCTGCATCCCCATAAAACGGGGTCAGTACTCTTGCGAGTTGGTGAGACAAACCATCCATACATTATCATTTTTTTTTGGAAAAATAGAAGGTAAGCAACAAGCTACAAGTGTGCTAAGTACCAGACTATAACTAGCATGATGGAACAGTTAAAAACATTTGAAATAAAAGTATAAGTGCGTGTCAGGTAGGTGCATGTGCCACAAGACTGTAAAACTACAAGTAAGTAATAGTGCAGCCACTAAAGTAACAAAGCAGAAACTGAACAACACAAAGTAGCAGTTAAAGTAACAGAGTAGGAACCAACCAACAGAGGGTAGCAACTGAACAAAAGTGTATACTGCTCTAGAGTAACAACTACAGTAAGTCAGTCTGTTTGGTTAGTCCTTATGTTCATCTTTTTACCTCCTTCGGGTACGCGAAGGAAAACCCTCGAGTTCTGTGAGTCATGCACCCGGCGTCTGTTATTCAATTTCTAATGTGGTAACCGAGGATGCTACAGAACGAGAAAACCACCTGCGGGCGACACGCAGCCAGGAGAAACCTTTCGCAGAGGTAAAGGATTGCAATCCGTACTACTGCAGTAGTAAAGGTACCTGCAGAGGGTACCTTGACCTCCCTAACTCCGAGTGACTGGAGGTCCGAGGGCATATCGGCTCCTCTAAAGACAAGTCGTAGTAACGACACGTCACTCGGGGTTGTACCATTCACCCTCTCCCTGGGTGACCAAATTCTGAATGGGGCACGACAGGTTTATCTTATTTACGCTCAAACTTCAGGTCATACCTCCTCTCGAGGTAGTCGTGCCTCGTGGTCCCCGCGGGGTACGCAAACGAGGACTTGGCCTGCCCATTCACGTGCTCGGCCTCACATGGCCATCATGACCACACCGCCTGTGAGGGCGATAATATACCATTTTATTTTATGCCTAGGGTGACACGAACATGTGAGCACATTCTCACGGACCCGGGCCATTGCCCGTAGACTCCAACCGAGTCTCAAAACCTCAACAGGGCAAAAATGTCAACCCCTACGATAATTCGAGTACCTTTTCAAGTGTAAGCCATGTAAAGCGCACCTCTGGTGTGGTGTATATCTATCGATATACGAGAGGGGTCCAAACACGAAGATGCTCAACAAGTGAGCTGGTGATGTAAGTGTCTGAACGTGCCAACTTGCTCTCACGAGACGGGACATCCCGCATAGGTGCAAGTTCGTCAAACCAAACGTGTACCATTTTAACACGACAACTCTCGTGTAGCGAGGCCATCCACCAGGGGTCCTCGCGAGTCCCACACTCACAAGTGTCAGGGGAAGAGAATTCAGTATTATCCCATGCTAATGGGAATAACATTGGCATAACCAAAAGTGGGGTCCGCACGCCTGGGGCACGAAAGTGACCGCAACCCTAAAGGTCCGTAGAATCGGACAACCTTATACGAGCGTGAGTCGCAACACCGCTTGCAACCCATCCGCACTACCTCCCTTACGGGGCCGCGGGGTATGAGCAATAGAAGCCTCCAATCGAGACATATGTCGCTAGCAAGGGACACACTCCGCCTAAGGCTCGACATTTCCTAACGGCATGGAAAGGCAACCGCCACCACAGATGAATTCCCACGGAACTCCAAGGGGTTGCACCAACCTTGTCTCTACCCATAAGGGGTTCAAACCCCGGGTCCGAGCACTCCAAGGGGCTGCCCAACGAGGTGACAAGGTTACCAGGTGCCTTAGCACCCGGTGCCGCAGTGGCGCCAACTAGGGAACCTAAAACCCGAAGGGGGGGGGCTCACCAAGTGGCTAGGCCACGGGGGCCCTGCCACCCTTGATCCTCGCCTAGCAACTGGCTCAATGGGGCTGACAGCCATACTGGCCTCAGCCCGCACGCGCCAACCCAGGTGTCCCAGCACCCGGCTAAGCCTAAAGCGCCCACAAGGGGGCTAGGCTTAGCCCAGGGCCCTACGGGCCAACCGAGACCTCAAGCGAGGTCTGGCCCGCCCATGATCAGACTTAGCTGGGTTATGAAAGACCCCTGGTCTGAACCCAGCTGTGGGTTCGGACCAGGGTGTCAGGCCTTAGCCCACACCCACAGGGGTGCGGCTAACCCAACCACCCGGTTGGGTGAGCCAAGCCAAAGGCTCTGGCCTGGACCCGATTGGTCCAGGCCCGACCAACTAAAAAGGGGGCAGGGGCACTAGCTGAGGTGCCCCACAGGCACCCCTGGTCTGACCCGAGGGTGGGTCCTGACCAAAGCACCCAACGGGTGCACGCCAGCCCACAAGGGGCGCCAAGGAGGTGGCCAAGGTGGGCGCCCACCCGGGTTAGGTGGCGCCAAACCAGGGTGGCGGTCTGGACCACTGAAGGTCCAGACCCAGCCTGACTACCCCAGCAATCGAAGTTGCTGGGGGCAGGCCACGCTCGGTCTGACCCAGCCAAGGGTCCAGACCAGGCCCACAATGGGCTAGCGCACCACTAAGTGGTGCGCCCAGCACCAAGCCCCGGGTGCACAAAGCACCCGGCTCTAGGCTGCGCCGCAGCCAACCAAACCCAGAAAGGGGGGGGGGGGGTTCAGCCACCTGCTACAGACCTGGGGTCTGTAGCATCTGGCTCAACCCAGCCAGGGGCTGAGCCAGGTCGCACCTACCTGGTGCGCCCACTAAGTGGGTGCGCCAAGGAGGTGGCCCGGGTGCCACGTGCACCGGGCCACCGGCTTGCCAATGGGCATCAGCCAGGGGCAAAACCAAAAAAAGAAGGGCCCATACAGACCCCTGGTTCGAGCCAAGTGGTGGCTCGACCCAGGGCTGTAGCCCTTGACCCTGCAGGTCCGACCCCAAACCAAGACCCCCAGGTGCTAAGGCACCCGGGTGGTGCGTGTGCACCAACCAAGGAAAGAAGGGGGGGGTGTTCACCCATGGTGGGTCACCCGTGGTGGGCTCGCCCTTGGGTGGGTTCACCCCGGGTACGTCTGGGTCCAGGGTGGCCCAGACCACCCAAGCCAACCGCTGGCTGCAGCACCCGCTGCAGTCAGCCCATCCAAAAGGAGGAGCCGGACTGACCAACTTGGGGTCAGTCCGGGGCTCATCCCAGAGCCTGCAACGGCCCAGCCCACCACTTGTGGGCTCAGCCAGGCCACCAAACGGCCTGGGCTGGGAGTGCAAAGGCCCAGCCGTGGACCTTGCCCAGCCCCAACCCCCAAGGAGCGTTCTACAGCCATGAACAAGAAGAAAAAAAAAAGAAACGAGAATGCTACAACATTTTTTTTTTTGCAAAAGCTAAAATGAAAACAAGGGAAGGAGGGGCTCACCTTGTGCTAGGTTGGCCCAGCTGAACAGCAGCTCCAAGGGGAAATGGAGGGAGTGTAGAAGAGGAAGAAGGAGAGAGAGAAGTAGGAGAAGGGAGGAAGAAGGGGGGCATCGAACCTCCCCCTCTTCCCTTGCTTTCCTTAAAAAGAGGGAGGGGGAAGATGGATGGTGGGGAGTGAAGGAGGGGAGATGTGTGGTCTCCCCCTCCCACGCCCCACCCTACTATAAAACCCTAAGGGGGGGGGGGGGGTCTAAGGTACCATGTACCCTCCAACCACTCCCCTTAATCAAAGGGGAGTGGTTGGCCTTGACCTTTCAAGGTCAAGGTCAAAGCCTCCCACCAAAAATCGCCCACCCCTTTTTTTTATATATTTTTTTTTGAAAAAGGGGGTAAGGGATACCCCCTAAGGGGCGCCCAGCCTATTCTCCCAAAACGTGGGCTGTGCCCACCCACTTTTGAAAATGCCTTTTTAAGGCCTCTAATTGAAAATTTTCCAACTTTTCAAAATCTCCATTTGAAAAGTGGTTTTTTGTAAATACTTCTTTTCATAAGTCTTAAAAAAGGAGACATGGGCTGAGGTGGAGCCCATGCCAATCTTTCTAAATTCAAAAACCCACCCCTTGCGAAAGTGTTTTCAAAAACCCTCTACTAGGTTTTGAGGATTTTGCAATTACCTTATCTTTTTCCTTTTGTAAAATCTCAATATAATAAGTGTTAAAAAGAACTAATCTAAACTTATTTAAAAATCAAGATTTTTAATTACATTTTGTAAATTAAGGTTTAAGCTTTCATAAAGTATATTTAACTTTTCAATTACGGTGAAATTGGGCCTCGGTATGACTCATAATTACCGATATAGCCCTGTCTCGCCAAAATCCATGGAATAATGAGATATTGCTCTCGTTTAAACCCCAAATCCGGGGCGAACTCATGCGAACACAATATACATATAACCTACCAATATTGAGGTTGGATCCATCGCGGTTTGCCCTGAATCGCCTTGTAGAGCAAATCTATGCGAGTCAGAATCTCAGAAAGTGATAATTGCTAAATTTACGAGTATTGCTCGTGCCAGAACAAGAATTTTGCAACAAATAGAAATATTTCATTTAAAATTTTCCAGAAAAATAGTGGGGCTTACATCCTTCCCTCCTGAAAAGGGATTTCGTCCGCGAAATCACGAATACTAGGCCACAAAAAGGTCAGGGTATTTCTCCCTCATACTGGCCTCTGGCTCCCATGTGCATTCTTCGATGCCATGGTGTTGCCATAGCACCTTATCCAATGGAATGGTCTTGGTACGCAGAACTTGGTCGCGACGATCGACGATCTCAACAGGTCTCTCGGCCACCGTTAAGTCCTCTTGTACTTCGACATCTTCGTATCGGATGACGTGTGATGGGTCCGGAATATACTTCCTCAGCATCGACACGTAAAAAACGTTATGAATTTGAGCATACTGCTGCGGTAGCTCAATCCGATATGCTGCTCCACCGATCCTTTCAAGGATCCTGAACGGCCCAATGTATCTAGGACTCAATTTTCATTTCTTTCCGAAACGAAAGACGCTATTCGTCGGGGATACTTTCACAAAAACCAAGTCATCGACATCAAACTGTAGCTCTCGCCGCCTCTTATCGGCGTAACTCTTCTGTCTGTCCTGGGCTGCCTTCAGACGTTCTCGGATATTCTGCACTTGCTGAGTGTAGTGCTGGAGAACAAACGGCGATTCACTGGATCGATCGCTGATATCGTCCCAATATGACGGTGATCGGCAAGGTCTCCCGTACAAAGCCTCGTACGGAGCCATACCGATACTAGCGTGATAACTATTGTTGTAGGCAAACTCGACCAAACATAAGTGTGAATCCCAATCACCTTTCCAGTCGAGCATACAAGCCCGCAACATATCTTCTAATGTCTGTATCGTCCTCTCTGACTGGCCATCAGTCTGAGGGTGAAAAGCAGTACTAAACTTCAACTTCGTTCCCAAAGCTGACTGTAACTGTCCCCACAATCGCGACATGAATCTGGGATCACGATCCGAAATAATAGATGTAGGTACGCCATGTAACCGTACAATCTCTCGGATATACAAGTCTGCTAAGCTCTCAAGCGGCTGACTGATCCGGATAGGTAGGAAGTGAGCAGACTTGGTGAGTCTATCCACAATCACCCATATCACATCGTGCTTTCGCCTAGTTCGCAGTAAACCTACCACGAAATCCATCGTGATATCCTCCCATTTCCAGTGAGGAATCTCAATCCTCTGCATGGTACCACCGGGACGTTGGTGCTCGATCTTGATTTGCTGACAAGTCAAACACCTTGAAACATACGCCGCTACTTCACGCTTCATCCCGTTCCACCAATACCTTCGTTGAAGGTCCTTAAACATCTTAGTACCACCAGGATGGATGGTGTACTTCGACAGATGTGCCTCATCAAGAATCTCCTTTCTCAACTCGGGGTCATTCGGTACCCAAAGTCGATCCTTCATGCGGATACAACCGCTATCGTCAACACGAAAGACTGAGCCCTCTTCACGAGCTCGGTCGACAAACTTCTGATATAGAGCGTTCTGCTTCTGCGCCTCAATAACCTTAGGCAAGAATTCTGATCGAATGGCCAACCCAGACAATTTGATCGTTTCGCCTTCGATCGCAAATGGCTTCCAAGCCACAAAATCTTCGATCAATTTCTGGCTCCACATAAGACTAGCCAGAACACTGCTCGATTTGCGACTAAGCGCATCTGCAACGACGTTCGCCTTACCAGGGTGGTAAGACAACGTAAACTCATAATCCTTGATAAACTCGAGCCAACGACGCTGTCTCATATTCAACTCCTTCTGGGAAAATAAATACTTGAGACTCTTGTGGTCAGAGAAGACCTCGAACGTATCTCTGTATAGATAGTGTCGCCAGGACTTCAAGGCGAACACCACAGCTGCTAACTCCAAGTCATGAGTCGGGTAATTTCTCTCGTGAATCTTCAGCTGCCGCGAAGCATACGCAATAACACGACCGTGCTGCATAAGCACGCATCCCAATCCTGTACCTGAGGCGTCTGTGTACACCACAAAGCCGCCTCTACCAGAAGGTAAAGCTAACACTGGAGAGGTAGTCAACTTCGTCTTCAGGATCTGGAAACTTTCTTCGCAAGAGTCAGTCCATTCGAATTTGACTCCCTTACGCAGAAGTTTCGTCAAAGGAAGCACAATCCTGGAGAAATCCTGTATAAAACATCGGTAGTAACCAGCTAACCCGAGAAATTTGCGAATATCGGTGACAGACTGAGGCTGCTTCCAGTCCAACACTGCTTCGACCTTTGCTGAATCCACTGACACACCATCACTGGATATCACATGACCCAAAAACATGACGCGGCGAAGCCAAAATTCGCACTTAGAGAACTTGGCGAACAATTTGTGCTCCCGAAGTACTCCCAATACAATATGCAGATGTTCTCGGTGCTGCTCAGGGGTCTCTGAGTAGATCAAGATATCATCGATAAATACGATCACAAATGTATCCACGAACGGACGGAAGATACGATTCATCAAATCCATGAATGCTGCTGGTGCATTTGTGAGCCCAAAAGGCATCACAACAAACTCGTACAATCCGTACCTAGTTCGAAAAGCCGTCTTCGAGACATCTTCTTCTCTGATCCGGAGTTGATGATAACCCGATCTGAGGTCGATCTTCGAGAATATCTTCGCTCTTTGCAACTGATCAAAGAGATCTTCTATTCTCGGCAACGGGTACTTATTCTTAATCGTTGCTTGGTTGAGCATTCTATAGTCAATGCACAACCTCAGGGATCCATCTTTCTTCTTTACGAACAAAACAGGTGCACCCCACGGCGATGCACTGTTCCTGATAAACCCTTGCTCCATCAACTCTTCCAACTGACGCTTCAGTTCCTCGAGTTCTGCCGGAGCCATACGATATGGTGCCTTTGAGATCGGAGTCGTTCTAGGTAACAACTCAATACAAAACTCGATCTCACGCTTCGGAGGTAATCCAGGCAGTTCCTCAGGAAACACATCGGGGAACTCTCGAACTACCTCAAGATCCTCGATAGGGGTTAACACCGATTCAACCGGGGCGATACTGACCAAGAAGGCAGTACCCCCATTCCGCAGATATTTCTGAACCTTAAATGACAAAATCATACGACTGTCTCGAACAGGTCGGGCAAGGCTGATCTCCAAAACTGGACGGTCAGGAGGGTACAAAACCACCTTGCCTTCTCTGCATAGAACTTGAGCATGATACTCAAATAACCAATCCATGCCTAGAATGACATCAAACTCCGTCATATCTAGCAGGATCAAGTCAGCTGGCAAGTCCTGACTTGCCACTGACACAACTACGTCCGGAACGTACAAAGTACACAAAGACTGATCACCAGTTGGTGTACGAACTTCCAAAGGATAATTCAACAATACAGCAGACATAGGCAAAGAACTAGCAAATCTTGAAGCTATGAAAGAATGCGAAGCACCACAGTCAAACAAGGTAAAAGTTGCATGACCAACGATTGGCATAGTACCTTGGACCAACTCTCCTTTGGTCACTTGCTCGATAGTGGTTGCGTAGGCACGCTCTGCCACCGTCTTCTGATTACCCGTCTTCTGCTGGGAAGATTGCTGCGGCGGGTACATCTGCGGCTGCTGCTGCTGCTGCTGAGGAAGTCGCTGAGGCTGGCTGCGATGTTCCTGACGTGTTCCTCCTCAGATCGTCGGACTGCTTCTTCCGACAATCCTTAATGTAGTGGCCCATCTTGCCACAATAGATGCATCCTCCAAGGTCCCGTGGACACGGTCGGCCTGGACGATCCATCCGACATTTTGGGCAACCTGATGTTGCCACCACCTGTCTCTGCTGCTGCTGCTGGGGCTGGCGATTCTGTCGCTGCCGATTGTTGTGATTCCTCTTTGCTGGCGGGGCAGACTTCTTTCCACCCGAATTCTGTTGGAATGAACGCTTCTTAGGCCAACTCTTTTGGCCTTGCTGCTGGTTACCCTTGGACTGTGGAGTCTTCTGGGAGTCGGTCCACTCCTGCTCCAGAAGTGTAGCCGTCTCCAGGGCTTCCTCAAGAGTCGAGGGAGCACTTGTGAACACTCTCAGGCGCAAGGCTAACTTCAGTCCACGAGCAAACTTCATCGCTCGTTCCTTCTCAGTCACGTACACATGTGGACAGAAGCGCTCCAGGCTTCTGAACTTCGTGATGTAGTCTGCCAAGGTAGAGAAACTCCTGCATCTTACGACTGCGCTCGTGGGTCGGAAAATAGGCCGCGTAGAAGACCTCCACGAACTGCTCCCATGTAACCGGTCCACCTCCAAACTTGACATCCCAGGTGGTCGCCCACCACCTTTCGGCATCCTTCCGGAGCCGATATGAGCCAAAGTCCACTTTCCTGTCATCACTGACCTGCAGCACACTGAAGATCCTCTCGATCTCTCGTATCCAATCCTCGGCTGCCTCGGGTGTAGACTTTCTATCAAAGGAGGGAGGGTTCATAGCCATGAACTGCTTATAGGGCACGGCTGTCGCTGGAACTGGAGAGGGAGTAGGAACCGGGGTCTCTCGCTCCTGAGAGGTCCGCATGTTCTCTCCCATAGCACGCATGGCCTCAGCCTGCCTGCCCACAACCTCAGCTAGGTTGCTCACAGTGTCCATGATACGATCACAACGCTCGCGCCAAGCCATCTTGTGCAAAAAGAGGATATGTGTAAGCGATAAGACAAGTCAAAGCATAACTTCATTACTTAAAAAGCATATGTATACATATCATCAGTACAAGCCAAAATTACCCTTTTAACAGGGTTACAATACATAAACCTCCGCAGCAAAAGCAAAAACAAAGCAAGTCTACAAAATGAACACTGACACAGTGTTCCAACCACACAAGTTCTCATGTGAACAAACACAATCACCGCTGCCTACGAGTGTAGTAGTTGCGGTAGGTGTTCCGATTTCCGTATCGCCTCTGCATCGGACGAGGAGGAGAAGCAGGTGTGTACTCAGGAGGACTCACTGCCTGAGACCCCGTAGGTGAAGCTGGTGTGTACTCGGGAGAAACAGAGCGCGAGTAGGAAGCTGGCGTGTACTCGGGAGAAACTGGTGCAACCGGTGCATCTCCCACTGGGTCAACTGCTGACTGTGCCTGACCGTCCTCAGGAGCCTCATTCTCCTCGGTCTCAGCGTTACCCATTATGAGTTCGTCGCCCAACTTGCACTGACACTCGATCTCTATATGCCCCCTAAAGCCACAGTAGGGGCATATGCTCAAGGCACGAGGACAAATCTGTCCTGCGTGATACTCGTCACATCTCCCACAAGGAGGTGTCGGATGTGCAAGTATCCGGGCACTCCGCATGATTTGCTGCACCGCTTGATCGAGGGCCTCCGTGCCTCGAATCAAGTCGATAAGAGCTCCGAGCATTCGCTCATTTCTCGAATCAGCAGGCATCTAACAGGTTATGCAACAAATCAAGCATGCAAAGCTAAATACAGCAGAAATCATTAAGAAACAAATGAAAGTAATAATTCAAAACATACTTACAGTGCGATGAACGTTGCACGCAGAAGTCTTGGACCACACTTATAAACTGCAGCTCTGATACCAATCTCTGTGACGCCCCAAACCCCAACCTTGTAAAAACCTTGAGTTTTTGAGCAAAAATTTTTTTTTGAAGGATATATAGAGTGAAAAACAACTAGCGGAAGTAAATGAGGGAAACAGGGGTAAAGCAAAGGCCGCAAGTCTGAGCGAGCCACAGTGAGAAGACCAAACCACAATAGACAAGTAAAGTATTCTTCATTTTCACAATAATTACAATGATACAAAAACGAGACTGGGTACAAAAAGGGACAGTCTCACAAAAAGGAGAGGTACAACCCCTCAAACCCCAAAACCAGAAGAAGCCAGAATCTGCTGCAAAGTGTGGGTCTCAAGGCTCCTGCTGTGCGCCGTCGCATCGCGCTGCGTCTACTCGTCACCTGCATCCCCATAAAATGGGGTCAGTACTCTTGCGAGTTGGTGAGACAAACCATCCATACATTATCATTTTTTTTTGGAAAAATAGAAGGTAAGCAACAAGCTACAAGTGTGCTAAGTACCAGACTATAACTAGCATGATGGAACAGTTAGAAACATTTGAAATAAAAGTATAAGTGCGTGTTAGGTAGGTGCATGTGCCACAAGACTGTAAAACTACAAGTAAGTAATAGTGCAGCCACTAAAGTAACAAAGCAAAAACTGAACAACACAAAATAGCAGTTAAAGTAACAGAGTAGGAACCAACCAACAGAGGGTAGCAACTGAACAAAAGTGTATACTGCTCTAGAGTAACAACTACAGTAAGTCAGTCTGTTTGGTTAGTCCTTATGTTCATCTTTTTACCTCCTTCGGGTACGCGAAGGAAAACCCTCGAGTTATGTGAGTCATGCACCCGGCGTCTGTTATTCAATTTCTAATGTGGTAACCAAGGATGCTACAGAACGAGAAAACCACCTGCGGGCGACACGCAGCCAGAAGAAACCTTTCGCAGGGGTAAAGGATTGCAATCCGTACTACTGCAGTAGTAAAGGTCCCTGCAGAGGGTACCTTGACCTCCCTAACTCCGAGTGACTGGAGGTCCGAGGGCATATCGGCTCCTCTAAAGACAAGTCGTAGTAACGACACGTCACTCAGGGTTGTACCATTCACCCTCTCCCTGGGTGACCAAATTGTGAATGGGGCACGACAGGTTTATCTTATTTAGGCGCAAACTTCAGGTCATACCTCCTCTCGAGGTAGTCGTGCCTCGTGGTCCCCGCGGGGTACGCAAACGAGGACTTGGCCTGCCCATTCACGTGCTCGGCCTCACACGGCCATCATGAGCACACCGCCTGTGTGGGAGATAATATACCATTTTATTTTATGCCTAGGGTGACACGAACATGTGAGAACATTCTCACGGACCCGGGCCATTGCCCGTAGACTCCAACCGAGTCTCAAAACCTCAACAGGGCAAAAGTGTCAACCCCTACGATAATTTGAGTACCTTTACAAGTGTAAGCCATGTAAAGCGCACCTCTGGTGCGGTGTATATCTATCGATATACGAGAGGGGTCCAAACACGAAGATGCTCGACAAGTGAGCTGGTGATGTAAGTGTCTGAACGTGCCAACTTGCTCTCACGAGACGGGACATCCCGCATAGGTGCAAGTTAGTCAAACCAAACGCGTATAATTTTAACACGACAACTCTCGTGTAGCGAGGCCATCCACCAGGGGTCCTCGCGAGTCCCACACTCACAAGTGTCAGGGGAAGAGAATTCAATATTATCCCATGCTAATGGGAATAACATTGGCATAACCAAAAGTGGGGTCTGCACGCCTGGGGCAGGAAAGTGACCGCAACCCTAAAGGTTCGTAGAATCGGACAACCTTATACGAGCGTGAGTCGCAACATCGCTTGCAACCCATCCGCACTACCTCCCTTACGGGGCCGCGGGGTATGAGCAATAGAAGCCTCCAATCGAGACATATGTCGCTAGCAAGGGACACACTCCGCCTAAGGCTCGACATTTCCTAACGGCATGGAAAGGCAACCGCCACCACAGATGAATTCCTACGGAACTCCAAGGGGTTGCACCAACCTTGTCGCTACCCATAAGGGGTTCAAACCCCAGGTCCGAGCACTCCAAGGGGCTGCCTAACGAGGTGACAAGGTTACCGGGTGCCTTAGTACCCGGTGCCGCTGTGGTGCCAACTAGGGAACCTAAAACCCGAAGGGGGGGGGGCTGACCAAGTGGCTAGGCCACGGGGGCCCTGCCACCCTTGATCCCTGCCTAGCAACTGGCTCAATGGGGCTGACAGCCATACTGGCCTCAGCCCGCACGCGCCAACCCGGGTGTGCCAGCACCCGGCTAAGCCTAAAGCGCTCACAAGGGGGCTAGGCTTAGCCCAGGGCCCTACGGGCCAACCGAGACCTCAAGCGAGGTCCGGCCCGCCCATGACCAGACTTAGCTGGGTTATGAAAGACCCCTGGTCTGAACCCAGCTGTGGGTTCGGACCAGGGTGTCAGGCCTTAGCCCACACCCATAGGGGTGCGGCTAACCCAACCACCCGGTTGGGTGAGCCAAGCCAAAGGCTCTGGCCTGGACCCGATTGGTCCAGGCCCGGCCAACTAAAAAGGGGGCAGGGGCACTAGCTGAGGTGCCCCACAGGCACCCCTGGTCTGACCCGAGGGTGGGTCCTGACCAAAGCACCCAACGGGTGCACGCCAGCCCACAAGGGGCGCCAAGGAGGTGGCCAAGGTGGGGCGCCCACCCGAGTTAGGTGGCGTCAAACCAGGGTGGCGGTCTGGACCACTGAAGGTCCAGACCCAGCCTGACTACCCCAGCAACCGAAGTTGCTGGGGGCAGGCCACGCTCGGTCTGACCCAGCCAAGGGTCCAGACCAGGCCCACAATGGGCTAGCGCACCACTAAGTGGTGCGCCCAGCACCAAGCCCCGGGTGCACAAAGCACCCGGCTCTAGGCTGCGCCGCAGCCAACAAAACCCAGAAAGGGGGGGGGGGGGGGGTTCAGCCACCTGCTACTGACCTGGGGTCTGTAGCATCTGGCTCAACCCAGCAAGGGGCTGAGCCAGGTCGCACCTACCTGGTGCGCCCACTAAGTGGGTGCGCCAAGGAGGTGGCCCGGGTGCCACGTGCACCAGGCCACCGGCTTGCCAATGGGCATCAGCCAGGGGCAAAACCAAAAAAAGAAGGGCCCATACAGACCCCTGGTTCGAGCCAAGTGGTGGCTCGACCCAGGGCTGTAGCCCTTGACCCTGCAGGTCCGACCCCAAACCAAGACCTCCGGGTGCTAAGGCACCCGGGTGGTGCGTGTGCACCAACCAAGATAAGAAGGGGGGGGGGGTGTTCACCCATGGTGGGTCACCCGTGGTGGGCTCGCCCCTGGGTGGGTTCACCCCGGGTAGGTCTGGGTCCAGGGTGGCCCAGACCACCCAAGCCAACCGCTGGCTGCAGCACCCGCTGCAGTCAGCACATCCAAAAGGAGGAGCCAGACTGACCAACTTGGGGTCAGTCCGGGGCTCATCCCAGGGCCTGCAACGGCCCAGCCCACCACTTGTGGGCTCAGCCAGGCCACCAAACGGCCTGGGCTGGGCGTGCAAAGGCCTAGCCATGGACCTTGCCCAGCCCCAACCCCCAAGGAGCGTTCTACAGCCCTGAACAAGAAGAAAAAAAAAAGAAACGAGCATGCTACAACATTTTTTTTTTTGCAAAAGCTAAAATGAAAACAAGGGAAGGAGGGGCTCACCTTGTGCTAGGTTGGCCCAGCTGAACAGCAGCTCCAAGGGGAAATGGAGGGAGTGTAGAAGAGGAAGAAGGAGAAGAGTGGAAGGAGAGAGAGAAGTAGGAGAAGGGAGGAAGAAGGGGGGCATCGACCCTCCCCCTCTTCCCTTGCTTTGCTTAAAAAGAGGGAGGGGGAAGATGGATGGTGGGGAGTGAAGGAGGGGAGATGTGTGGTCTCCCCCTCCCACGCCCCACCCTACTCTAAAACCCTAAGGGGGGGGGGGGTCTAAGGTACCATGTACCTTCCAACCACTCCCCTTAATCAAAGGGGAGTGGTTGGCCTTGACCTTTCAAGGTCAAGGTAAAAGCCTCCCACCAAAAATCGCCCACCCCTTTTTTTTTTTATATATATTTTTTTTTTTGAAAAAGGGGGTAAGGGCTACCCCCTAAGGGGCGCCCAGCCTATTCCCCCAAAACGTGGGTTGTGCCCACCCACTTTTGAAAATGCCTTTTTAAGGCCTCTAATTGAAAATTTTCCAACTTTTCAAAATCTCCATTTGAAAAGTGGTTTTTTGTAAATACTTCTTTTCATAAGTCTTAAAAAAGGAGTCATGGCCTGAGGTGGAGCCCATGCCAATCTTTCTAAATTCAAAAACCCACCCCTTGCGAAAGTGTTTTCAAAAACCCTTTACTAGGTTTTGAGGATTTTGCAATTACCTCATCTTTTTCCTTTTGTAAAATCTCAATATAATAAGTGTTAAAAAGAACTAATCTAAACTTATTTAAAAATCAAGATTTTTAATTACATTTTGTAAATTAAGGTTTAAGCTTTCATAAAGTATATTTAACTTCTCAATTACGGCGAAATTGGGCCTCAGTATGACTCATAATTACCGATATACCCCTATCTCGCCAAAATCCATGGAATAACGAGATATTGCTCTCGTTTAAACCCCAAATCCGGGGCGAACACAATATACAAATAACCTACCAATATTGAGGTTGGATCCATCGCGGTTTGCCCCGAATCGCCTCGTAGAGCAAATCTTTGCGAGTCAGAATCTCAAAAAGTGATAATTGCTAAATTTACGAGTATTGCTCGTGCCAGAACAAGAATTTTGCAACAAATAGAAATATTTCATTTAAGTACAGAGATAGGAGTTCAAGCTATGTTATCTAGAAGTCACCTGTCTAATCGATCTAGAAGCATGCAAGTATGTGAATCCTAAATATGCAAAATGTGAATCCTATGTGTACTTACTACGTTAATCCTATATGCACTTACTAATCCTATTAACTAGAAAATAAAACACAATTAATCTAACTAATTAAGCAAATATCAACAAATTATAAACTTAGAATTAACAAAATATAATCGTCGTTCCTCGGCAACGATGCCAAAAACTTGGTCGTACTTTTAGCAATGGTATTTTTAAAACATTATTTTATTGTTGAAAGCGTTTAGAAAATTGCCAACCAAGTAATAATACCGATTTTCCACGTAAATGGTGAGTCAGATCGATCCACAGAGAACAAGATATACTCAAATTAAAACTAAACTTTGCATTTTATTGATATCAAACTTGCTCAATTACAGAAAATATTACAATGAAAAGTAAATTGAACAAGAACAAAAAAAGAAGCCACGCAGTGACTTAAGCTCGCGAACATAAGGGCATTTTTGTCATTTCACTAATGAAGTACGATACTGCTTGGACGAGAAGCTCTTTATCTGCAACTTAATATCACCTGCACGACAAAAACGAAGTTAGTAAAACTATTTACAGAAATGGAAACGACTACTTCTAAATTAATTCTAAAATTAATTGCTAACCTAATTCTTACGTAAAACGAGAAATTACCAGAGCTAACTCCCTAAACTATTTATCCTAACATTGAAATTAACTCTGGACTAATATTAGAAACTTAATAGAACACTAAAAATTGAAATTAGAAAAACTATGTAAAATGGAAAATGACTATTTTGCCTCGCGCTACACGAAACCCTAATTTCTGATAGGTGGTCGGAAAATGAATCGTAGACAGCTCAAACGGAGTCCAATTGGAGTAATTTCTATTGCGTTAAATTTCTAATAGAATCAGAAATTCAAAGAAGCTTTTAGATCCCAAAAATCACTCAGGGAACTTCGGATATAGGTGTCACAAAATTAGTGAGAAATACGCAATAAACCTATCAAGAAAATCCAATGATGCGAAGGGCAAAACAATGAGAAAATTAAACTAAAATGCTAATTATCGAACTAACACATGCATACACTAATGATTAACCTAAGCTTACTTCTAAACTATAGAAAAAAAAAAGAAAATCTAACTGCTAATGCTTCTCTTAAACACCGCCAACTTAGACTAGACACGAGGTTCTAGTCGAATTTGGTGTATGGAGCGAAGATGGTTGCGACGAAGCTCTAAAACGAAAGCAAAAGCTAATTTAATAGCCCTACACTAATTAACACCCTATGTACCGACTAATTAGCACCTAACCCTTGCTCTAACAGGAAGCTAACCAACAATTAACAAGTCTTACTCACTATGCAATGCCCATATTGACTAATATGGAACTAACATCAATTAATGCGAACACACAAACTAAACTAATATGTAAACCCAATTCAGCAATTAGACCTAATCTAATATTGAATCAATTCATGACTTAACAGATAAAACAATGAAAGCTATTACTCAAACAACAACTAACTACTTATCCATTACTTGAAAACCGCCTGAACCGAGGAGACAAAGCCCGATCGGTTTTAGGCTTTCAGACTAACCAAACACTATAAGCGATATTAAAACCTAAAAAATCACTAATCTCACTTATCTATGCCATAAAACACAGTAGAAACTACCTACTCACCACTAAAAACATGTTGAGCTAATGTTGAAATCAACTAGAATGGAAATCCAACTAAAACAATTCTAATACACGAACTAAACTAATTTCTAAACATTCTTTAGCAACTAAACCAAAACTAATCTAAATTAGCTCATCAATTAGCAGTTGAGCTAATAACAACCTACTGCTAAAATGAAATAACCAGCTATACTAAGTATGCTGCAAATCAGAAAATCGATGGCACATTTATTTTGTGAAAAACATCTAAACTACTTAGACTAGCAAACATACCTAAATGCAATTTGACTGACTACAACATCAGTTACTACAACTTGATTAACTCACTAATTAGCAATTGACTGCTACATGATTGCTACTACACAAAATCCAAACAATCATTAGCAAGATGCATATACACATGATAGGCAACTTAGGTGAAAATACCTCTAGAACTACAATTTCAACCAAAGGCAAACTAGCTACAGAAATAAAATGGCTAACATCTACTCAAAATTATGCTAAGCTACAGGAAATATGCAGATTAAACAGAAACTAATACCTGTTACTTGAACAGATCGCAACCGCCTAGATGGGAAATGATGCAAATGAAAATAAAAAAATGCAACAAGAAACAAAAACAAAATTAAACCAAACAACTAGACTCGATCTACAGTGCTGGTTCGAGCACTAACACACCTATTCTAAGGCTAGAAAAGAAATGAAAACGCAGGCAGTAAAACAAAACAGGACAACACGCATATTGGGTTTTATGCTTAAAGAGGTGGGATGAGAAACTTACCGGTGGCCTCTTCCGGTAGTCTGAGGAGTGAAGGGGTGCGAAGAGAATGGTTCAAGCCCAGAGGACGACCCATTGCAGTTGTTGAAGGTGCTGCTACACCATGTTGCAGATTGAATGGCGCCGAGTTGTGAAATGGGGAAGAGAGGCTAGCTAGGAAGGGTCGGCGTTCTGGACAGTGTGGGCATCACACCGGACAGAAGAGGCGCCTCCAATTGCTGCTACAGGGTGCCACTACTTCTATCCATGGCTGCATTTGGCTGGGCTGCTGCACAAGAGGATGGTGCCGCTGGTGGAGGGCAATCCGAGGTTACCTCGATTGGGGAAGGAGACCGGCAAGGAAGGGCCGGTGGCCGGACTGCGTGGGCGTCATGTCGGATGGCTGAGACACTCCTCCATGGCTGCAACCTGCACAACACAAACAAGGGTGAAGGATTGGCACGAAAATGGAAGATGAAGAAGAAGAGGAGGAATAGATGGTGAAGACGAAGGATATGCGATGAGGAGAAAAGTGATAAAATCACTAAGGAGCTAAGGGAGAAGCAAGGGAAATGGAAGGGAAGGAGTAGGGGAGTTAGAGAAGACGGTGGATGAGAGCACGAGGGCTGGGCAGTGTGTTTCCCAAGGCAAGAACAGGAACTTTAGGGTTTTCCATTTGTTTTTATAGATAAATCCTATATTTTGAAAATTTTCAAAACAAGGATTAAAAACACAATATTTGTTGGGTGCCTGTTTTGAGGGGTTTTTTCGTAATTGTTTTCCAAATTCGTAAATGGGCTGGATTGGGTTGGATCCATTGTGTTTTGCATTGATCCATGGTCCAATTTGGCCATTTGGATCCAATTTGATCTATTTTGCCCCGAGGTCTGACCCGCTACACTATAAATGTGATATCTCTCTCATTTTAAGTCTGATTCGAATAAAATTCAAGTTGTAGCTCGATCATACCTAAATGCATCTAAGTGTGGGTTTTAAACCTATAAATAATGGGTTTATGCATGAATAATATGTTATCTTTATGAGTAATTCATGCATCATCAAATACCCCCATGCTAGAATAATTGTTAGTCCCAAGCAATATACGCTACCCATGCAATGAAGATATGGACTACCCGAATAAAATATAAATTTTTATTAACTAACTAAATCACTTTCATAAGAATCACAGTTGCATTTAGTTTATGCAACAAGCCCTTTTTGAACCCCTGGGTTACCCCAGTGGATGAGTAAGGTCTCGTGAGGGTTTATAGAGATGCTACCCACAAACATCAAAAATCATAGAGAAATTCAAAATTTTCTTCTAAAATGCTAGGCAATTCCAGATATCATTTTTAGTAGACATTTCATGTAATTTTTTACTTCTCAGAACACAATTAGAGATTCTATGCCTCCATGATAATTTTTTTTTTACTCTTCTAAAAATCACATTTATCTATGATTGTTTCTCAAAAAATCGTGTATTGTCATGCTATAACTTTAAACATTCAATAACATTAAATAGAATTATGTCTAAAGTTATAACAACCCCATTAATGAAATAATCAAAAATTTCTCAGAGTTTATGCAGGATCATTAAAAAATGGAAATCTCATGGCTCTCTCTGTAACGGCATCCATAATTACTCCAACTTAATCGCTACCTGAAAAAAAATGTAATTTAGAAAGGGTCACACTACACCCATCTAAGTAAGAAGCATTATATTCATATAAATGTGCTCAGTGTCATGTGTACAAATATATGTGCAACAATTTCATAATGATACCGAAGGGTAAAAATTCATGTATAACAACTTGCTCAAAATAGAATCATCAATAAAACTATATATTCTAACACATGATTTGCAATTATAAAGAAATAATTTGAATGTACAACAATCAGAAGAAAGTTCCTCATCACATGAATGTTTCACATCTATAAGTTTTAAACTGTGAACTAAAAGTAGTAAGTGTACTTAGAAAGATCTAAAAGTGAACTGACTTTATGTTTTTTCTTGTTAATTACCCTGTGGGTATGCACAGACATTCGATATCGTATCAGACTGAGATCACACAGGGGACTATTATGCTATTCAAATTAATACCCCGTATGACTAGCTGTACGGATATCCAAAGGGGATGATTCACGATCGAGAGAGTACTCCTCAATGACAACAAGAATTTGGATGCACCGTGTAACTTCTGTAGAAGACTTGGATCTACCACCTAGGACGCATTGGTTGTTCTAGCCCCTAACTCTGAGGACTGGGGACTGAGTGAGATGCCTAGCTCTCACAAAAATGCAATTGTCTCATGGTGCTTGTACCATCTACCCTCTCCAAGGTAGAACATGAGTCTGGTAACATACACCGTCTTTTTGGTATACCTAGAACCCAGGGAACAACCGGTAACATATACCATCTTTCAGGTATACCCAGAGTCCCACAATTAGGTTATAAGTGCATATATTAAGTTTCAGTTTTTAATTCTCTGTGCAATCATTGCATCATCGAAGATTTTCCAAAAATCCTGAACCACACTCGAGGCGATCAAGGGTATGTACGTTATTAACCTAGTGCCCAACACACACCAACAAAATTCTCAGAATTTTGGCTCGCATTCAAGCCAAGTACTTGAACCACTTCACATATTGATTTCTTGATTAGGGTGTACGCATCGTACCCCATCGGTCATGCAGCCACATGGCCCGCCTTAGGTACCTCACTTCAAAAGTGTTCATGTGACATTATCAGGATTCTTCGAAACAACATAAGTTTAATTTTTATTTCACATAATTCATGACCATGAAATCATCAACATAATGAAATTGACACACACACTCTATAACTCGCATGTAGTTTCGTGAATCATAAATTTCTTGTTGTTTTCAATAAGCATATTTCCCATGCAACATATTTCATTTAATCCAATAACATACCAAAACTAAAGTTCGGGATGTACAACTCTGGATAGCATCATTGTTCTTAATTGTTTGGTTTATTTTCTAAGATCAGAAAACGTAGATGATGATGGACTACTCATTTATTTTTTCCTGATTTGTATTCTAGAAGATATCAGCCATTTTTCGAAACAGGAACATCAACACAGTCCTGTCACTGGACAGAGACTGGTCCCCTTTTGTGAGGGGCATGTCTTCCAAAATATGAACAAAAAAAAACAAATATATCAAATTGAAGATCAGGAACCGTAGATGATGATAAACTACTTATTTATTTTTTTCTAATCTGTATTCTAGAAGACATCAGCCATTTTCTGAAACAGGTAAAAAAGAAAACATCAACGCAGTCCTATAACTGGACAAAGACTGGTCCCCTTTTGTGAGGGACATATCTTCCAGAATATGAAAAAAAAAACAAATATATTAAATTGAAGATCAGAAACCATAGATGATGGACTACTTATTTATTTTTTTCTGATCTGTATTCTAGAAGATATCAATCATTTTCCGAAATAGGTCAGAAAGAAAACATCAACGCAGTCCTGTAATTGGATAGAGATTGGTCCCCTTTTGTGAGGGGCATATCTTCCAGAATATGAACCCAAATAAATAAATGAATATATCAAATTGAAGACTAGAAAACATAGATGATGATGGACTACTTATTTATTTATTTTTTATCTATATTCTAGAAGATATCAGTCATTTTCCAAAATAGGAAAAAAAGAAAACATTAACGTAGTCTTGTAACTGGAGAGAAACTGGTCCCCTTTTCTGAGGGGCATATCTTTCAAAATACAAACCCAAAAAAAATAAAACAATATATCAAATTGAAGATAAAAAAATGTAGACGATGATGGACCACTTATTTTTTTATTTGTATTCTATAAGATATCAACCAATCTCTAAAATAGGACGGAAAGAAAAATATTAACGTTGATCCATTACTGCTATTCTTATGATTTACATGCATCTTAGCATGATTTGGCAATGTGCAACATAACATATATCAATCTCATCATTTTAATGAATTGATATATATATTGGCACATTCAGAAGGTGTTGCAACATACTTGTGCTATAGGGCACCAAACACAAGCATACAGATATGATACCCCTTACCTCAATGTGCCTTGACAAAGACCAGTCTTGATCGTCTCAACATTCCTTCATTTCTGAATGGAGCTTCTCCTAATGGTGAGAAAAACTAATGGAGATTCTGGAGTGCTTATGAGAGGGTTTAGAGAAGAGAGAGAGAAAAACAAAATCATGTTTCATGATTTTTGATAATGAGAGTCCTCCCCCTATTTTATCCCTTTTGGTTAGACATTTCAAACTTTTTTTTGAAAAACTAGAAACCGTCCAACCTATTCACATTTTCTCTTTTTCTAAACTCTAATCCAAATATACAATGTTGCCCATCTTCTTTCATGCACATTTGGTCTTTCAAAAGTGTTTTTTGTCTTTTTGTTGTGCCCTCCCTATACTTGTGGTGCAAGCTCCTCCTAAAGTCGTGGAGGATGGGAGAAATTTTTGCTATTTTAAAACTTTTAGCAAAAGCAAATGGTAACTTCTCATGTTACCATTTGCTTTTTTAGTAGATAAAACATGGGGGGCTAGGGTTTTAACATTGTATTTTATTTTATTTTTTATTTTTTTGCAAAAAGATCTCATAGTGCAAAGATGCAAAAGCTGTGTGCCCCAAGGAGGTTGAATCAGAGAACACGTTTTTCTCATAAATAGCTATGTAAAAATGGTGGGTTTTGAACCCGCATCAAATTCCTAAGAGGTAACAAGCCTCTCCACCACACCACACTCCATTTTGTTGGAAGTATTGTCTAAATTTGTCTTTCTATGGTTTTTCACAATATGAGAATGTCTCGGTGTATTTTCTTTTTTAAATTTCCACTTGTTTATTTGTTTATTGCATGTTTTTGAGCCTGATTTTACTTAATACCATTCTTCTTTTATCCTATTCTTTGATATATTTGTATGTAAGACTTTTTAGTGTCATGAATTGTTTTTTCGGAGGCTTCTCCAGCTGTTTTGATCTTGACTGATAATCTGGCACCCCAAAGTTACTGCCTTCAAACATTGGTCATACCCTAGTTGTCGCTTCATGCACATAGTTCGTATTCCTACAGCAAATGTTGCTTTGTGTGAAAGAAGCTAATAAATAATTTTTTGCTGGAACTATCCCTGTGGATGTGTTTTGTAATTTTGTTAATGTGAAAATTTGATTAGCATGATCTTAGTTACTATGTGATTTTTTACTGTACACTACAAAAAAACAGTTGATTAGCGACGAAGTTATATCGTCGCTACTTAGCGACGGATTAACGAGAGAAATGAATCTGTCGCTATATTTGTAGAATTTTAAGAAACTAGCGACAGATTATATTCCCTCGCAAAATCCGTCGCTAAGTAGCGATGGATTGTGCGAGAGAATATTTTGTCGCAATAAATACGGCAGTTAGCGACGGAATTGCGACGGCTAAAATTCCGTCGCAACATAGCGACGGCCTAGGCGACGGAATATTTTCTGTCGCCTTTTCGTTTTTTGAATTACGATGGCTTAGCGACGGAATTAATCTGTCGCTAAGCCGTCGCTAAATGTCGCATTACCCGTAATCCCGCCCTCTTTTTCCTTTCTCCTTTCGCTGCTCCCGCCCGCCGCCCTCTCCCTCCTGCCGCCCTCTTCCTTCGGCCGCCCTATACATCCCGTCGACCTCTCTGCCGGCCCCCACCGTTCGCCGGAAGTCGATCTCCGTCAACCTTCCGCTGCCGCCGCCGCTGCCCGGAGCAACCGCAAGTATTTCACCGTTAAATGGATTGGGGGTCGACCCCCTGCGTTTTTCGGCAGGGGGTCGACTCCACCAGGCGGTCGACCCCCTGCCGTGTCCGGCCGGGGGTCGACCCCCCGCCGTGTCCGGCAGGGGGTCAACCCCGGCAGGGGGTCAACCCCCTGCCGTGTCCGGCAGGGGTCGACCCTCTGCATTGTCCGGCCAGGGGTCAACCCCCTGCCTTGTCCGGCAGGGGGGTCAACCCCCTACCGTGTCCGGCAGGGGGTCAACCCCTTTTGATGTCCGGCAGGGGGTCGACCCCCTGTCGTGTCCGGCCGGGGGTCGACCCCCTGCCGGGGATTTGATTAGAGCTTTTATTTTTATTTTCTATGATTAGGGATTTGAATCATAATTTTTTTAATTAAGGATTTTTAGTTAATTTGGTTAGGACTTTAAATCAAAATTTTTTAATTAAGGCTTTTATAGTTAATTTGATTAGGGTTTTTTTATTTATTTAGAGTTTTTATTTTCTATAATTAGGGATTTAAATCACATTTTTTTTAATTAATACTTTTTAGTTAATTTGATTAAGGATTTTTTTGTATTTGATTAGGGCAGGTTTTTTCCTTGTTTGATTAAGGTTTAAATTGTGGCTTTTTTATTTAATTTTATGGTTTATTTTTCTTATAGTTTATGATGTTTTGGTTTATTTATAATTTATTTTCTTGTATTTTAAGGTTTTATGATTTAATATGGTCGAATAATTTGATTTTTATAGTTAATTTGATTTAATAGAATTTGGTATTCTTATGATACATCATGGTGGAACGAGGATGTCAAATTAGCTATTAAGGTTAAAAGAGAGTGTTATAGAAATCTAAGTAAGAGTCGTGATAATGAGAATTTGGAGAAGTATATGATAGCAAAGAAGGAAGCTAAAAAAGTTGTTCGAAACGCGAGGGCTAAGGTATATAAGGAGGTTTATGACAAGTTGGATACCAAAGAAGGCGAGAAGGATATTTATAGGCTTGCAAAGATGAGAGATAGAAAATCGAAGGATTTGGGTATGGTTAGATGTATCAAAGATGAAACGCAAAGGGTTTTAGTCAAAGATGAGGAGATTAAGGAGAGATGGAAAGATTATTTTGATAAGCTATTTAATGATAGTCATGCTCAAGATCTTGGAGACTTCTCCATTCCTTTTCATGAGATAAATCGTGACTTCATGCGCAAGATTCAAAAGAAAGAAATTGCAGAGGCTTTGAAGAAAATGAAATCAAGAAGGGCAGTTGGCCCAGATGGTATACCTATCGAGGCTTGGAAATGCTTGGGAGAGAAAGGTTTAGAATGGTTGACAAATCTTTTTAACTTGATTTGGCGAACAAATAAGATGCCTAATGAGTGGAGGAAGAGTACTTTGGTGCCTTTATATAAGAATAAGGGTGATATACAAGATTGCACAAACTATCGTGGTATAAAACTCATGAGTCATACTATGAAACTTTGGGAGAGGGTGATTGAGTCTAGGTTGAGGAAGGTTGTCATGATATCGGAGAATCAATTTGGTTTTATGCCTGGAAGATCAACTATGGAAGCTATACATCTTCTTAGACAACTTATTGAAAGATATAGAGAGAGGAACAAAGATTTGCATATGGTTTTTATTGATTTAGAGAAGGCATACGATAGAGTACCTAGGGACGTTCTCTGGTGGACAATGATGAAGAAAGGTGTTTCTCTCAAGTACATTAGTATAATTAAAGATATGTATGAAGGAGTAGTAACCAATGTCCGCACTTGTGGAGGGGTGACAACCAATTTTCCGATAACGGTTGGGTTACATCAAGGATCTGCTTTAAGCCCTTTCCTATTTGCGATAGTGATGGATGAGCTTACGAGATCAATTCAAGAAAATGTACCGTGGTGTATGTTGTTTGCTGTTGATATTGTTTTGATTGATGAGTCTAGAGCTGGGGTTAATGCTAAGTTAGAATTATGGAGACAGACATTGGAAGCTAGAGGTTTTAAGTTGAGTAAGAGTAAGACTGAATATATGGAATGTCGGTTTAGTAAGCAACGAAGTAGTGATGGGAGTGTAGTGAAGCTTGGTGAGCAAGATATACCGGTGAATGATTAGTTCAAATATTTGGGATCCATCATTTAAAAGTATGGAGAAATTGATGGAGATGTAAATCATAGGATAAAGGTTGGGTGGATGAAATGGAAAAGTGCTACTGGAGTGCTGTGCGATCGTAGAATGCCATTGCGGTTGAAGGGAAAGTTTTATAGGACGACTATTAGACCCGCTTTACTATATGGTACAGAATGTTGGGCTGCCAAGAGACATCATATTCAAAAAATGAGTGTAGCTGAGATGCGGATGCTTAGATGGATGTGTGGAAATACAATAAAAGATAAGATTCGGAACGAAGAGATACGTAAGAAGGTAGGTGTTGCACCCATTGAAAATAAGATGCGAGAGAATCGTTTACGGTGGTTTGGACATATTCGGCGAAGGCCTAATGATGCTCCAGTTAGAAGGTTGGAGAAATGGGAAAATATATTAGTTAAAAGAGGTCGGGGTAGGCCTAGGAAGACTTGGATGGAGATGATAGGAAAGGATATGAATGCTTTGAACCTCACCGAGGACATGGCGTTGGATAGAAATGATTGGAGGAAAAGGATTCATGTGGAAGACCCAAAATGAATTTCTTTTTTGGTTCATATCGCTGACCCCAATTGTTTTGGGATGAAGGCGTAGTTGTTGTTGTTGTTGTTGTTGGTATTCTTATGATAAACTTTCATAATTAGATTTAAGATGACATTGACTAAATCATTTATATATAAAAAAAATATCAATTCATATTTTTCTCAAAATACTCAAATTTTAAACATTTTTTAATTTTTAGATCCAATCCAAGATTTTAGATTGTAAACTTTTTTAAAGTCATGGTGTTTGGATCCAATTCGAGATCCAGATTTGAAACAAAGATCCATAATAAACTTGCTAAAACATGTAAAATAGTGAGTGGATCGGGTCATACGATCCAAAATGAAGTAACTGAGCCATTATCTATGACTGTCCAAGTTATGCGCACATTGTATGGTCGAAACAAACCTTGGGCTTGGTAAGGAACTAACAGACTAGTGTTTTGTCCATTTTGTTTGTTCATTTCGTCCAATCTTGAACAAACCATCAAACAAGCCTTAAGAACCATAAATAAGAGTCTAAATAGATGTTTTTATTTTATTTGAATAAATTACAAAAGCCTTTGTACTCTGTTTGCAAAAACTAGCTCAACTTTTAGATTATTACATTGTAGTGCCTGCTTATCCATGATAAAATTCAATAGCCACTTGGTGTATAGAATTACTCCTTTTCCTTCATTGTTAATATCCACTCTTACGTTCTTTTTTTATTGGAATAAGAGATAAATATTTTAACCTTTTTTTTTCTAACCATATATGGCCAACCAATTAGTTTATTACCAGGCGTGTCCTTTTTATAAAGATTCAAAAATCTGCAAACCTCTTTTAACTATATTTCTCATCGTATGTATGCAAATATGATATGATTGTCGCAAATCATTTTTGCAAATTTCACCTAAAATATGTGAATCTCTTTTAACTAGTTTTTTCAACGTATGTTCGCAAATATAATACGACATTCGCAAATCATGTTTATGAATGTTTTCAAAATCTATGAACCTCCTGTAACTAAATAGTTACCTTTATAAATCATTTGTTTAGAGTGAGATACCATTTTTTTTCATGGTATTTGATTCACCTCCTGTAACTAAATAGTTACCTTTATAAATCATTTGTTTAGAGTGAGTTTTTTTTCATGGTGACTTCATTTTAAAACATCATTTTTTTGTGCAGATTTCTCAACGGAACTCGCTTGTGCCCCGCCACTCGTGGTAAGTAAGTGACAAAAACAATGCAAATCGGGTAAATACCCGTGGTGAGTAAGTGATGCAAGCGCATCACATGTTATTTAAATTATTGAATGTAACACTTTATTGTTCACACACTCACTTAGTTGTTGATATCTAGGACTGCTTTGTTGGAGTTCGGAGATCAAGCTGAGCATGATTTTAATGTATGAATATGGAAGTGTTCTTATTTTTGGAGTACGGAGTCCATGCTAGGCATGGTAGTAGTTAGTGGGATATTGAAGTGTGTTTGCTGCAGGTACATGTTTGAGATTTGTTTGATATGAATTATTTCGATGTATTACAATGTTTGATGTGATTGTATCCATGCTTACATGTAGTTACTTTCAATTTGATTATGTCTACCATGTGAAATTGTATACTGAAAGCATGCTTCAAATGAATGTATCGTGTCATGAATAGTTTGCACATGAAAATATTAAGTTATCAATGCATGCATCATAATTCTTGTGATTGTATGACATCATATATTGCATGATAAATTTGATATTTTCTTCATCATAGCATTCTGATGGTTCTCTTTTAACTAGTTAGGATACTATTCGCAACATCATACGACAAAATGACTGCAAACCGTGAATGGATGTACCGTAGGATAGTGGACAATGAGTTATCACATGAATATATGGATGGTGTTGACAGTTTTATTGAATTTGCAACGGCAAGTGTCAGTACAGTAGATCCCACAGGTCGGATTAGGTGTCCCTGCAAGATTTGTAAGAATAATCGATTTGTAGAACCTCATAGCATTAGACATCACCTATACAGGAAGGGTTTTGTGAGTGATTATCAGAACTGGACATTTCATGGAGAAGAATTTAGAAACGATTTTGATGCACGGGTGAATGTGGTGCACGATAATCCATATACGAATTTGATATTTGATGCCGCAGGAACAGAACTGGGTTCTGCTATGAGTTCTAGTGATGTAAGAACTGCCATAGATGAAGAATCACCAAACGATGCAGCTAGTAGATTTTATGATTTACTTAGAGATGCTGATGAGCCACTTTGGAACGGTTGTGAGAGTCACACTATCTTGTCTGCAGTTCTTCAACTAATGAATTTGAAGTCCGAGTATAATTTGAGTCAATCATGTTTTGACCGTTTGTGCATGATTGTGAAGAGTATGTTGCCTAAAGATGAGAAATTGCCACAAAATTTTTATCGTGCGAAAGTTATGGTCAACGCTCTAGGTATGGGTTACAAAAAGATTGATGTTTGTCCAAATCACTGCATGTTGTATTTCAAGGAGCAGGAAAACGACATATCATGCCCGTCATGTGGGCATCCTTGGTTCAAGCCAAAGACAAGAGGCAATGGTAGCACGAGATCAAAGGAAGTTTCATACAAGTCGCTCCGCTACTTTCCTATCACTCCTAGATTGCAGCAATTGTATATGTCTTCAAGGACAACTAAACACATGAGATGGCATGCAAATAAAGTTCGACACGATGAAAACAAGATCACGCATCCTGTTGACGCTGAAGCTTGGAAGCACTTTGATCGTACTCATCAGAACTTCGCAATGGAAGTGCGAAATGTTAGACTCGGTCTATGTACAGATGGATTTAATCCATTTGGGGGTAGATCAACTCCATACTCATGCTGGCCAGTATTTGTAACTCCATACAACCTTCCACCAAGCTTGTGTATGAAACGCCCAAATCTTTTCTTGTCTCTGTTGATCCCTGGTCCGACCTCACCTGGCCAAAATCTTGATGTATATCTAAGGCCATTGATTGATGAATTAAAAGTATTGTGGGATGACGGTGTTACCACGTATGATGCCCACAAAAAACAAAATTTCAACATGAAGGTCGCTATTCTATGGACAATGAGTGACTTCCCTGCATATGGTATCTTATCTGGTTGGAGCACACATGGGAGGTTGGCTTGTTCGTACTGCATGGAGGATTCCAAAGCTTTTAGATTGAGGCATGGATGGAAGTCTTGCTGGTTTGAGTGTCATCGTCGATTTCTACCCAGCGACCATCCATTCCGATAACAAAAGAATGTGTTTAAAGCGGGCACAACTGAAACGGAAGGTCCATCCTCAAGATTGTCCGGCATAGAGATTCTAAGAAGATTGCGATACTTTCCAGATGTATTAACAGATGCCCGCAGTCCTACACCCTTCCGTGGATTTGGGAAGGATCACAATTGGACGAAAAAATCTATTTTTTGGGAACTATCGTATTGGTCGACCCTATTGATACGACATAATTTGGATGTGATGCATGTAGAGAAAAATGTGTTTGATAATGTGTTCAATACAATAATGAATATTAAAGAAAAAACGAAGGATAATCCGAAGGCCCGTATGGATTTAAAATTAATATGTAAAAGACCAGAATTGGAACTCAAAGAGTATAATGGCAAAGTACTGAAACCAAAAGCAAAGTACGTGCTCGGACCTGATCAAATAAAACATGTATGTCAATGGTTGAGACAACTGAGATTTCCAGATGGATATGTCTCTAACATTGCTCGGGCTGTGAAGATTGACGATGGACAGTTATATGGGTTGAAGAGCCATGATTGTCATATCTTTATGCAACGATTGATACCCCTAGCATTCCATGATATGTTAGACAAACCTATATGGGGGGTATTGTCTGAGTTGAGCGGATTTTTCAGAACATTGTGCGCATCGGAGGTCGTTTTATCATATGTAAAAAATCTCGAGGACTCTGTCATCACCACTGTTTGTCTGTTAGAAAAGATATTTCCGCCAGCATTTTTCGATGTTATGGAACATTTGATCATACATCTGCCATATGAACTAAGGGTTGGTGGCCCTGTGCAATATCGATGGATGTACCCATTTGAAAGGTATATGTTTTTTTATATTTGTCTCTTTAATGACAGATATTTAAAATTTGAAATGTATATTCTTGTCAGATGCATGTTCGACCTAAAAAAAAGGTTTGTAATAAAGCAAGAGTAGAAGGCTCTATTTGTGAGGCGTACACTTTAGAAGAGATTTCAAATTTCTCATATATGTACTTCGAACCTCATATTCCAACATGTTACACATGCCCGCCCCGTAACGATGATGGAGAACAAGTAACTGTAGCTGACAAGCTGTCGATATTTCAACCACTTGGGCATGCATTTGGTAGTTGCCAATCAAGGCTATTGACAGATCAAGAGCAAGATGCAGCACACATCTATATTCTTTTTAAGTACCCTTTCTTGCTATTCTTCTCATAAAACGATGGTTTGAAAAAATGACAAAAATACCCTTCATTCAAAAAAAAAAAACAAATGGTTCAAAAAAAGGACAAACATGTCCTCCATCCAGAAAGTCGAGGATGATGTTGACTCTTCAAAGTCTACACAGTGAAACGAACCTTAATTGTTTCGTCGATGGTGATTCAGCGAAACGATGGTGAGCCGACGATCCGATGGTGAGCTGGCTATCCGATGGTCATCCAGCGAAACGAACCTGAGTCATCAAAAATATTTGTTTAAACTTTTCATCGTCATCTTCTTCTTCTTCTTCCTTCTCCGTAAAACACTGTAAAACCCTCTCTCTCTCTCTCTAGAGAAGAAATCAAGGGAGGCAAAGAGTTCCCCCTGGAGAAGGCTATGAACATCAACCCTCTCACTCTCTCTTCCTTCTCTCTCTACTTATGTGCACATCCAGCAGACGATCCTATATTGCTCCATCAAACACTGACTGACTTGCACACTGACTGTAGCATCGTTCAACTTGATGAGTTGTGGAGCATGATTCATAGTTTTTGCCCTTACAGGAGGGGGTTTGGGGGCTCCTTCTAGCGTGGGTAGCATCATTCAACTTGATGAGTTGTGAAGCCTGATTTAGAGTTTTTGTCCTTACAAGAGCGGGGTCCGGAGGCTCCCCCCCGACGCGGATCTCGCTGCGCGGTCAGCGGACCGGGGTCCAGGGGGGCCGCCCCTGGCGGGGGGCAGCGCCCCCTGGACCAAATTTTTTTGAGGCCTTGTATAATTTTTTTATTTTCTTTCCCTCTTTTAACTATCGAAAAAGAGCAATAAAGTGTTTTGTTTAATCGTGGGGCGCATGTTTCCTTCGGTTGTTTCTTGCTTGAGATTTTCGTAACACCCCTTTCCACGATTTTTCTATTTTTCTTTTTTTGTTTCTTTCCCATGATTTTTTTAATGACTCCCCTACAACGATTTTTAGTGTTGTTGGGTCTCCAACGAGCTCCACAGCAATTTATAGTGTTTTTCGGTCTTCCAACAACGATTTGTAGTATTGTCGGGCCTTCCTATAGCGATTTGTAGTATTTTCAGGTCTCCAACGAGCCCAATAACGATTTATAGTGTTATCTGACCTTCCAACAACAATTTGTAGTATTGCTGGGCCTTCCTACAACAATTTGTAGTGTTTTTGGGTCTCCAACAAGCCCCATAATGATTTATAGTGTTATTCGGTCTTTCAATAGCGATTTGTAGTGTCTTTCGCAAATCACTATAGCGATTTGTAGTATTTTTGGGTCTCCATCGAGCCCCATAATGATTTATAGTGTTGTTGGATCTCACTATAGTGATTTGTAGTGTCTTCCGCGAATCACTATAGCAATTTATAGTGTTATTCAGTAAGCAAATCGTTGTAAATCGCTACCCGAATTAGGACCAACTTGTCAGGGCTATATCTCCTTAACCGGAGGTCATATTTCAAATCGCTGGATCTGCACAGAAGTAGAAAGAGAAGGGAGAGAGAGTGAGAGGGTTGATGTTCATGGCCTTCTCCAGGGGAAACTCTTTGCCTCCCTTGATTTCTTCTCTAGAGAGAGAGAGAGAGGGTTTTACAGTGTTTTAAGGAGAAGGAAGAAGAAGAAGATGACGATGAAAAGTTTAAACAAACATTTTTGATGGCTTAGGTTCATTTCGCCTGATGACCATCGGATCGCCGGCTCACCATCGGATCATCGGCTCACCAGCGTTTCGTCGGATCACTATCGGCGAAACGATTAAGGTTTGTTTCGATGCTACCCACGCTGGGAGGAGCCCCCAAACCCCCCTCCTGTAAGGGCAAAAACTCTGAATCAGGCTCCATAACTCATCAAGTTGAATGATGCTATCCATGCTAGGAGGAGCCCCCCAAACCCTCCTCCTGTAAGGGCAAAAACTCTGAATCAAGCTTCATAACTCATCAAGTTGAATGATGCTACCCACGCTGGGAGGAGCCCTCAGACCCCTCTCCTGTAAGGGTAAAAACTCTAAATCAGGCTCCACAACTCTTCAAGTTGAATGATGTTACCCACACTGGGAGGAGCTCTCAGACCCCTCTTATATAAGGATAAAAACTCGAAATCAGGCTCCACAACTCTTTAAGTTGAATGATGCTACCCACGCTCAGAGGAGCCCTCAGACCCCTTTTCTATAAGGGTAAAAACTCTAAATTAGGCTCTACAACTCTTCAAGTTGAATGATGCTACCCACGCTGGGAGAAACCCTCGAACCCCTCTTCTGTAAGGGTAAAAACTCTAAATCAGGCTCCACAACTCTTCAAGTTGAATGATGCTACCCACGCTGGGAGGAGCCCTCAGACCCCTCTTCTGTAAGAGTAAAAACTCTGAATCATGCTCCACAACTCTTCAAGTTGAATGATGCTACCCACGCTGAGAGGAGCCCCTAGACCGCTCTCCTGTAAGGGTAAAAACTCTAAATTAGGATCCACAACTCATTTAGTTGAATGATGCTACCCACGCTGGGAGGAGCCCCCAAACCCTTCTCCTGTAAGGGTAAAAACTCTGAATCAGGCTCCACAATAGTCAATGTGCAGGTCAGTCGGTGCTTGATGGAGCAATATAGGATCTTCTGTTGAATGTGCACAAAAGCAGAAAGAGAAGGGAGAGAGAGTGTGAGAGGGTTGATGTTCATGGCCTCCTCTAGGGGAGATTTCTTTCTCGAATAATCCTGCAATGTAGAGACTGAGTCTTAAATAATCATCTTCGGGGCACTTAAGTCTTTACAACCACTCCTTTTCTAGAATCATCATTTTTTTTGCACCAATGGAGGAGAGGGTACTTAAGTCTTTGCAATCACATCAAACTCCAATGCTAATTAATGCTGACAAACATGGGGATACGAGATGCAAATGCTTTAATACACTACAAGAAAACGCGTTGTTAGCGACGGACGGTAGCGACGAAATATTTTTGTCGCTAGTTAGCGACGGATTAACGAGCGAAAAACATCCGTCACTATAATCCATGAAGCATACGAAACCAGCGACGGAATATAGTCTGTCACTCAGTCAGTCGCTATTTTGCGATGGATTTTGCGACATACTATTTTGTCATTACGTCCGCACGATTTACCGACGACTCTTGCGAAAAACTTTAGTTCGTCGCTAAGTAGCGACGGACTTGGCGACGGCGTATCGTCCATCGCTGGTTTTGTAAATTTGATTTACGTGGGCTTAGCGACGGATTAAATCCGTCACTAAGCCGTCGCTAAGTTTCGAATAACCCTAATCCCAGATAGCTTTTCCTTTTCTTCTTTCGCTGCTCCCGCCATTCGCCGCTCTCGCCGTTCGTCGGTCCCACTCCCACCGTTCGCCGGTCCCACCATTCGTCGGTCCCACTCCCACTGTTCGCCGGTCTCACCGTCCGCCGGCCCCGCCGCCCGGAGAAAGGTAAAGGACCCCCCCCCCCCCCCGCCCGCGTTTTCCGGCAGGGGGTCGACCCCTTGCCGGAAACGCAGGGGGTTGACCCCTGCCAGAAAGTCAAGGGGTTAACCCCTTGCGTTTTCCGGCAGGGGGTTACCCCCCTATTATTCCGGTAGGGGGTTAACCCCCTGCCTTTTCGGCAGGGGGTTGACCCGGCCAGGGGGTCGACCCCGACAGGGGGTTAACCCCTTGCCTTTCCGGCAGGGGGTTTAACCACCTGCCGTAACAGGCAGGGGGTCAAGCCTTTCCTGCTCAAGCAGGGGGGCGACCCCCTACTGTTCCGGCAGGGGGTCGACTCACTGGCGGAAAGGCTGGGGATTGACCCCCTGCCCGAACAGGGGGTCAGTTAACTCCCTACGTTTCGTAAGGGAGTTAACCCCCTATGTTCCGTAAGGGGGTTGACCCTTTGCCAGAACAGTTTTTTTTTTCGTGGTGACTTCATTTTAAAACAATGTTTTTTGTGCAGATTTTTCAACTGAACCAGCTCGTGCTCAGCCACCTGTGATAAGTAAGTGTCAAAAATAATGAAAATCGGGTAAATACCCTTGGTGAGTAAGTGATGCAAGCGTATCACATGTTATTTAATTTATTAGATGTAACACTTTATTGTTCACACACTCACTTAGTTGTTGATATTTATGGTTGCTTTGTTGGAGTTCGGAGATCATGCTGAGCATGATTTTAATGTATGAATATTAAAGTGTTTTTATTTTTGGAGTACGGAGTCCATGCTAGGCATGGTAGTAGTTAGTGAGATATTGAAGTGTGTTTGCTGCAGGTACATGTCTGCCATTTGTTTGATATGAATGATTACAATGTATTACAATGTTTGATGTAATTGTATCCATGCTTTCATGTAACTTTCAATTTGATTATGACTTCCATGTGAAATTGTATAATGAAAGCATGTTTCAAATGATTGTATCGTGTCATTAATAGTTTGCACATGAAAATATTAAGTTATCAATGCATGCATCAAAATTCTTGTTATTATATGACATCATATATTGCATGATAAATTTGATATGTTCTTCATCGTAGCATTCTGATTGTTCTCTTTTAATTCGTTAGGCTATTATTCGTAACATCATAAAAAAATGATTGCAAACCGTGAATGGATATACCGTAGGATAGTGGACAATGAATTATCGCATGAATATATGGATGGTGTTGACAGTTTTATTGAATTTGCAACGGCAAGTGTCAGTACAGTGGATCCCACAGGTCAGATTAGGTGTCCCTGCAAGATTTGTAAGAATAATCGATTTGTAGAACCTCATAGCATTAGACATCACCTATACAGGAAGGGTTTTGTGAGTGATTATCAGAACTGGACGTTTCATGGAGAAGAATTTAGAAACGATTTTGATGCACGGGTGAATGTGGTGCACAATAATCCATATACGGATTTGATATTTGATGTCGCATGAACAGAACTGGGTTCTGCTATGAGTTCTAGTGATGTAAGAACTGTCGTAGATGAAGAATCACCAAACGATGCAGCTAGTAGATTTTATGATTTACTTAGAGATGCTGATGAGCCACTTTGGAACGGTTGTGAGAGTCACACTATCTTGTCTGCAATTCTTCAACTAATGAATTTGAAGTCCGAGTATAATTTGAGTCAATCATGTTTTGACCATTTGTGCATGATTGTGAAGAGTATGTTGCCCAAAGATGAGAAATTGCAACAAAATTTCTATCGTGCGAAAGTTATGGTCAACGCTCTAGGTATGGGTTACAAAAAGATTGATGCTTGTCCAAATCACTGCATGTTGTATTTCAAGGAGCAGGAAAACAACATATCATGCCCGTCATGTGGGCATCCTCGGTTCAAGCCAAAGACATGAGGCAATGGTAGCACTAGATCAAAGGAAGTTTCATACAAGTCGCTCTGCTACTTTCCTATCACTCCTAGATTGCAGCGATTATATATGTCTTCAAGGATAGCTAAACACATGAGATGACATGCACATAAAGTTCGACACGATAAAAACAAGATCACGCATCCTGTTGACGCTGAAGCTTGGAAGCACTTTGATTGTACTCATCAGAACTTCGCAATGGAAGTGTGAAATGTTAGACTCAGTCTATGTACAGATGGATTTAATCCATTTGGGGTTGATCAACTCCATACTCATGTTGGCAAGTATTTGTAACTCCATACAACCTTCCACCAAGCTTGTGTATGAAACATCCAAATCTTTTCTTGTCTCTGTTGATCCCTGGTCCGACCTCACCTGGCCAAAATCTTGATGTATATCTAAGGCCATTGATTGATGAACTAAAAGTACTGTGGGATGACGGTGTTACCACGTATGATGCCCACAAAAAACAAAATTTCAACATGAAGGTCGCTCTTCTATGGACAATCAGTGACTTCCCTGCATATAGTATGCTATCTGGTTGGAGCACACATGGGAGGTTGGCTTGTCCGTACTGCATGGAGGATTCCAAAGCTTTTAGATTGAAGCATGGAAAGAAGCCTTACTGATTTGAGTGCCATCGTCGATTTCTACCCAGCGACCATCCATTCCGATAACAAAAGAATGTGTTTAAAGCGGGCACAACTGAAACGGAAGGTCCATCCTCAAGATTGTCTGGCATAGAGATTCTAAGAAGATTGCGATATTTTCCAGATATATTAAGAGATGCCCAATGTCCTACACCCTTCTGTGGATTTGAGAATGATCACAATTGGACGAAGAAATCTATGTTTTGGGAACTACAGTATTGGCCGACCCTATTGATACGACATAATTTGGATGTGATGCATGTGGAGAAAATGTGTTTGATAATGTGTTCAATACAGTAATGAATGTTAAAGAAAAAATGAAGGATAATCCGAAGACCCGTATGAATTTAAAATTAATATGTAAAAGACCAGAATTGAAACTCAAAGAGTATAATGGCAAAGTACTGAAACCAAAGGCAAAGTGCGTGCTTGGACCTGATCAAATAAAACATGTATGTCAATGGTTGAGACAACTGAGATTTCCAAATGGATATGTCTCTAACATTGTTCGGGCTGTGAAGATTGACGATGAACAGTTATATGGGTTGAAGAGCCATGATTGTCATATCTTTATGCAACGATTGATACCCCTAGCATTCCATGATATGTTAGACAAACCTATATGGGGGGTATTGTCTGAGTTGAGCAGATTTTCCAGAACATTGTGCGCATCGAAGGTCGTAGTATCAGATGTAAAGAATCTTGAGTACTCTGTCATCACCACTGTTTGTTTGCTAGAAAAGATATTTCCGCCAGCATTTTTCGATGTTATGGAACATTTGATCATACATCTGCCATATGAACTAAGGGTTGGTGGCCCTGTGCAATATCGATGGATGTACCAATTTGAAAGGTATATGTTTTTTTATATTTGTCTCTTTAATGACAGATATTTAAAATTTGAAATGTATATTCTTGTCAGATGCATGTTCGACCTAAAAAAAAAGGTTTGTAATAAAGCAAGAGTATAAGGCTCTATTTGTGAGGCGTACACTTTAGAAGAGATTTCAAATTTCTCATCTATGTACTTCGAACCTCATATTCCAACACGTTACACATGTCCGCCCCGTAACGATGATGGAGAACAAGTAACTGTAGCTGACAAGATGTCGATATTTCAACCACTTGGGCATGCATTTGGTAGTTGCCGATCAAGGCTATTGACAGATCGAGAGCAAGACGCAACACACATCTATATTCTTTTTAATTGTTCAGCGATCGACCCATACATCAAGTAAGTATATGTAGATGCAACACAATTATAAATCCTTTTATATTCTATATGTGGATACATGGCTCGGTAATATAAGTATTTGTGGTTTGCAGATGATTTGATCTGGAGTTGCAAAGAGAAGTTTCGCATCTCACTGATGCAGAAGTACAAAAAGAACGTGAAACTAAGTTTGTGAAGTGGTTGAAACAGTTGGTAAAGAAGCTAACATAAATTTTATACTTATAAACAACACTAAGTTACTTAATTGATCGTGATCACAATCATTGTTTATGTCTGTGCGTAGGTTCGCCATGGTGATGTTAAAGATCAAGGAATATGTGATTTAGAAAATGGTCCGACCAAAGTTGTGCAATGCTACAACGGGTATATCGTAAATGGTTATCGATTCCATACAAAAGACTACGGTATAAACAAATCAACGATAAATAGTGGCGTGTGTGTCAAGGGTAGCAACTACGGTGAAAATGAACATGATTACTACGGTGTTATAGAGGAAATAATGGAGTTGACTTACTTAGGCATGAATAACAGGGTTACGATATTCAAGTGTCATTGGTTTGATCCAACTGCAACAAGACTCGACAAAGCTTCAGGCATTGTGGAAGTGAATCATAAATCCAGGTTTGGAACATATGAACCATTCATATTAGCCTCGCAAGCTCAACAAGTTTATTATACTTCATATCCGAGTATAAAAAAGTCAGATAGAAATGAATGGTGGGCAGTTTGCAAGGTGAAGTCTAAACTATACCCCGAGTATGATCAGTTACAGGAACATGAGTTAGCTGAAGACAGCAATTACTATCAATCAGATGATGTCTATGACTTCGCTTATGGTCACGATGTTGCGCATGATATGCAAGTCATATCTTCATTGACCAATGAAACATTTATAGAGGAATGTGATCCAAATGATGTACCAAGTGGATGGGCAAACAATGAAGAAGAAGAAGAAGAAAATGAAGAAGAAGAAGAAAGTCAAACTGGTGACGAGGAAGAATTCTCAAGCTAGTGAGCAAAATCTTGTACTACAAACCTCTATTTAAATACATTGCAGTACTTGATATGAATGATTTGAATGTATTGTAATACTTGATGCGAATGAATGAGTTGTATTGCAATACTTGGTGTGAATGATTAAAAATTTTATTTGAATGTATTGTAATACTTGATACGAATGATTCGAATGCATTGCAATACTTGATGTGAATGATTTGAATTATTTGAATGTATTGTAATACTTGATGCGAATGCATGAGTTGTATTGCAACACTTGATGTGAATGATTAAAAAATTTATTTGAATGTATTGTAATACTTGATACGAATTATTTGAATGCATTGTAATACTTGATGTGAATGATTTAAATTATTTGAATGTATTGTAATACTTGATACAAATGATTCGAATGCATTGCAATACTTGATGTGAATGATTTGAATTATTTGAATGTATTGTAATACTTGATACGAATGATTCGAATGCATTGCAATACTTGATGTGAATGATTTAAATTATTTGAATGTATTGTAATTTATGCAACGAATGATTTGAACTATTTGAATGCATTGTAATACTTGATGCGAATGATTTGAATGCATTGCAATGCTTGATGTGAATGACTTGAATGCATTGCAGTACCTGATATGAATGATTTGAATTATTGTAATACTTGATGCGAATGACTTGAATGTATTGTAATACTTGATGTGAATTATTTGATTGTATTGTATGACATATGTTATTTGTTAGAATATGGTTTGTGGAGGTTACAGTGATCGTTCATCCAGTAGTAGCCAGGCCCAACCTTCATCTTCACGGGCTCCTGTGATAGGTATATTGATTAACTAATTGGATGCTTGATTAGTTCAAATGCGCATCTTGAGAACTTCTAACGTATTTTTTTACAGATGATGTTTCGCCTATACACGACCCACCTACACCAATTGATCACACAAGTCAGGAGCCAACACAGGAAGCAGGGTCTTCTCAGTCTGGCACAAGAAGACTCATTCGAATAGTGTATATCGATAATCGACCGTAAGTATTTCGTTTTCAATTATTGCATATCTTATAAATATTTTATATTGATATTTACTGTGTAACAATTCATGTGCAACATGAGGTTTGAGCCACAAGAAGTAGTACGGGAGATTAGGAATTCACTTCTTCAACATCTACCAGGACCGGTTGCTCAATGGAAAGAGTACCCAAAGGAGGTGTTAGGCAGATTGTGGTCCTTATTCACGGTATACAGTTGTTCCTCATAGTTAATGTGTTTCATATTTAATTTTTTTAAGTAATGTCTACTAACTTTCTAAAAATATTTGTAGGCTTTGAATCGCTTCGCAACTACGGTAGAAGAATATGATGCAAGGAAGGTGTGGCAGAAGGTGACTGCCAATCGATTTGCAGACATGCTGTACACTATGAAGACTGCAGCAAAAAAAACATATGACGTAGTAGATGATCCACTACAGTGGAAGGGCCATGGCCCTATTACTATCAGGAGAGATTACTGGAATAAAATATGCGATAAGTGGGCGGGAGATGCATTTAGAAATCGCTCTGCGAAGGCTGCACAAAATCGAGAGAAAATGCCTGAAGCCCATCTACACACAGGTGGATCTAAGACATTTGGGAGCCACCTGAAGAAAATGGTAACTCATCAATATATAATATTAATTTTATAAGTATTGTTGCAAACTTGTGTACTAAATCTTTTGTCCTTTAACTTCGCAGGAAGAAGAAAAAGGAGGCATTGTATCATATAAGGATTGTTTGTTGAAACACATAAACGGAAGACCACAGGAGTCTTCGTATCAAAGAAGGCGAGAATGACAATGATATGTATTTATTCTATTAATAATCATTACAATATGCAAGTTATCATAATGTTATCATTAATTATTAATGCATACTTTAAACATTATTTTGTAGAAGGCATATGAGCAACAGATGGTAGAGCGATATGAAGATGACGCTACTCAGCATCCATCATTTGATCCTGCAGCATGGGTGATTGCAGCAGGTGAACCCAAAAAAGGTCGTGTATTCGGGTTTGAGAGTAATCTGAACACTTCACCAGTTATTGCTTCTTCCAGTTACGGCTCACAGGCTACTTTCGCCGACATAAGCTCCAAGCAGCAGCCTATTCTTTCTGGTGATGATGTACGCCAGATCATTAAGGACACAATGAATGACTACTTTCATGACACCGTATTGTGCTGAATAGAGAATCTTCGATTGCAGGTCTCTCTCAGGTATAATCACATATTCCGTTTTTTGACTGCCTTAACACACATATGAGCATGATAGAATCACATATATAACTTTTTTTCTGCCTTAGAGCACATATGAGCATGATAGAATCACATATCGAGTTTTTTTATTGCCTTAGAGCACATATGAGCATGCTATAATCACATATAGAGTTTTTTTATTGCCTTAGAGCACATATGGGCATGCTATAATCACATATAAAGTTTTTTGCCTGCCTTAGAGCACATATGAGCATGCTATAATCACATATTCAGTTTTTTGACTGCCTAAGAACACATATGAGCATGATAGAATCACATATAAAGTTTTTTTGACTGCCTTAGAACACATATGAGCATGCTATAATCACATATTCAGTTTTTTGATTGCCTAAGAACACATATGAGCATGTTATAATCAAATATTCAGTTTTTTGACTAACTTAAAACACATATAAGCATGCCAAAATCACATATAGAGTTTTTTTACTGCCTTAGAACATATATCATTTATGATAGAATCACATATAAATTTTTTTGCTTTGCCTGCTGATCATGCATATATTTTAGGGTTATTTCATATAAAAAATATGCATGATTTCATAAAAAATTGATTTAAAACTCAATTTTATGCTGGTTTTGAGTGAATGAGCTAAAATGAATTAAAAAGAGAAAATGCTTGAAAATTAGTGTTATTTTGCAATTTAATGAATATTTTAATGTTTGTCATTGTGAGTTCCTAAAAAATAAAATAAAAATTAGAGTTGAGAATATAGTTAGTTAGTTTTTAAAAAAAAAAATTATAAAATAAGTTGAAATGAGGTTTAGTGTAAATATTTTTAAGAAGTAGTCTTTAGTTTAGTTGAGTTTTGAGGTTTTTAGCAAATAAAATTCTTTAAAACAATTTTTAGATTTTTTGAGAATAATAAAACAAACTGGTTTACACGGTTTGAGTGTTTTGAAGAAATTGTTACAAATCGGTTTGTGATTTTGAAAACTAAAAAAAATCTGTTGCAAACCGGTTGAACCGGTTTGGAGTTTTTTTAATTGAAAAAAAAACAAACAGCAACAAACCGGTTCAAACCGGTTTGCTTGCTGTTAAAAACCCAACGGAGGGGAAATTCCCCCCCGTCTTCATCTTTTGCGCCAGAGCCCTCTCCTCTAACCCCTCTTTTCCCTCCACCTTGTTTTCTTACCTCCTTCTTCCCCTTCTCCCTTGATCTCTCTTCTTCCCTGTTTCCGGTGGAGGTGCTTCTTCAACGGCGACGGCGTTGACGGTGGAGGCCAGCTTCTTTCCAAACCCTCAGGTTCACGGTGAGTGCTGAGTGTTCTTCTTCTTCTTCTTTAAAACTTCCTCTTCTTTTTCATTTCTTCTTCTTCATCCGTTTCTTCTTCTGCAGCTTCTTCTTTTTCCACTTCTTCAGCCGATTCTTCTTCTTCTTCTTCTTCTTCTTCTTCAGAACTTCCTCTTCTTTTTCATTTCTTCTTCTTCATCCGTTTCTTCTTCTGCAGCTTCTTCTTTTTCCACTTCTTCAGCCGATTCTTCTTCTTCTTCAGTTCTTAAGTCATCTTCATCTTCATCTTCTTCCACATTCATCAATTTCTTCTTCTCTTGCTTTCGTTAGTTAGTTATTTTCAATCGATTCTGTTTTGTTACATAAAAACAAAAGAAAAATCGGTTCAATCATTCTTGTGTTAGTATGTTTACAGAAAAATAAAAATAAGAAAATAATCGATCGTATGTCTGTGTAAATACATGTTTCTTATTGAAGAATAACCAACAGATATGTATCATCCTTTAATGTTTGTAATTTCTTAGTAGAATCCTGTTTTGATCAGTTCGTAATCTCTCAGTATTGTTTGATTTTCTGTCATTTGTCTTTTGATTTCCTGTTTCTGCTAATTTTTTTTAGTATTCAGTTTTTGTTTTGTTTGATTTCGTTGTTACAGCATTTTAATTGAATTAACATTTCTTGATTCTTAATTTCGTGCATATCATGTTTGTTTTTTTTTTTTTTATGATTTCCAGTTTTTTTTTTCTTAAGTCAATTCCTGTTTTTTTTTTCTGATTAGCTGAATTTCTAATTCTGTTTGTTTTCAATTAAATCATTTCTTGTTGTTTTTAATTGTTTCAGTTGTTCGTTTACTAATTTTCCTGTTTGTTTTGTATTCTTTTACATTCTGATTTTTTTTTCTGAATTTCATTTTCTGATTTTTTTGTTTTTCTTCATTCAGTCATTTCCTGTTTTCTTTAATTCTTGTAGTTAATATTGTTTTTTTTTCAAATTCTTGAATTCTTGTTCTTTTATAGTTAATTCATGTTTCCTTCATTGATTTCTTGTTTTGTTTTCATAGTTAGTTTATTGTCTTGTTAGTTAATTGAGTTAGTTGTTAGTTAGTTTTGATTTTAAATTTAGTTCGTAAAAGTGCTAGTCATAATATTTTTAGCATTTAAATAAGTTGTTTAGTACAATTTCTATTTCGATCTGGTACTGCTCGTGTCCTTTGAATTGTGCTGGATAGCACAAGACTGGAGCGGAAGCGATTACGTGACACGAAGTACGAAAAATAAAGCGTCTTTTTATTTTTTAGATTAGAATTAGGAATTTAATTGGGTTTGTAAATATTGCACTTTACGCCCTCTGCGAAGGGTATTCATTTGTTGTAATAGCTAGTTGTTTTTACTTTTCTTAAACATTTTACATTTTAATAATTCGGCAATAAAGATTAGTTTAGACTTGTGTGTTTGAATACAACATATTCCCGTTCCCTGAGTTCGACCCGGTCTCATCCACTAGTGAGAACCGGTTTTTATTATTTGATGTCTGGTTTTCACATGTTTTACATTTAAAAATCTTTTCAAAATTACAACGATTATAAAGAAGACATCACCTGCCTTAGAGCACATATAAGCATGCTATAATCACATATTTAATTTTTTGACTGCCTTAGCACACATACGAGCATGAACGAATCACATATATAGTTTTTTGCCTGCCGTAAAGCACATCTGAGCATGGTAGAATCACATATAGAGTTTTTCTAGCTGCCTTAGAACACATATGAACATGCTATAATCATATATTCAATTTTTTGACTGCCTTAGCACACATATGAGCATGATAGAATCACATATATAACTTTTTGCCTGCCTTAGAGCACATATGAGCATGATAGAATCACATATAGAGTTTTTTTATTGCCTTAGAACACATATGAGCACATGATAGAATCACATATAATGTGTAATTTATTTTATTATATTTTGTTTATCAATACTGACTGTTCTTTTCTTGTGTAGGCTGCTAGCGATAATCAGCGTAGTGGAGCTGAAGGGACAGATAAAGGCAATGAACAAGAAGACACACAAAATCTTGGCAATGATTAGAGAACTGTGTTGAAGAAGTTCTATTTTTTTATGTTTCCTAATTATAATTGTTGAATTGTAAATAATTAAATTTGTTAATTTTAAGGTGGAACAATTAATTGTTGTAGATTCCTTTTATATGGAATTTTTTAATGTAGTTTGTTTTTTATTTACAGGAAATATAAATTGTACAATATAAATTGTACCGTTCTCGGTATTTAATTTTCAAATAAATTTTTTTATTTTTTTTTCGTTTTTGCGACGGAAACATCCGTCGGTATGTATATATATCTAGCGACGTCTTAGCGACGGACATAAATCCGTCGCCAAGCCGAGGTCGCCGTTTAGTACCGGCGGATTGGCGACAGAATAAAGCACTCGTTAGTCCATCGCAATTAGCGACGGACCTGGTGACGGATTTATTTTGTCGCCAGTTAGCGTCGAAAAATTCGCGACGTAAGCATACCGTCGCCTCATCGTCGCTAATCTGTCGCTACGCCTGTTAGCAACAGATTAGCGACGGAATAGCGATGGAATGTGGTCGTCGCTAATCTACTGCTTTGTTGTGGTGATACGTGGTGCTTTTTGGGACCCCCGAGCATGAGATGCCCTGTTCGGTGAGGGGTAACATATAACCTGCTTCGGTACCTAAGGTTGTACTGTGTTCCTTTTGATCCAGTTATATGAAAAATCAAATTTTGCTTTCTAATAACTTATGCCCGGGTTTTCACAGTGATTCCATTCTGAGGCATGCATCAAGTGATTTTAAGAGGATGGGACAGCGCATTTTTGTATTCATCATTGGGGGAGCTATTCGCTCAGAATTATGCAAATTGTCGAGTAGTTTTGGAATCACTCTGAAAACCAGAGTATGCATTTTTGTATTCATCATCCTTTCTTTTCTTTTCCTTCTTTTTTCCAGGAACAGGAAGAGAGGAGAGGTCATGTAGTGTTCACCCTAAAATTGATGCTTTGTGATATTTTGATCAGCTACGCACTGCCCACAAGCTCACAAATGAGCTCAATCGGGAGATTGTCCTTGGTTCATCCAGCATTGATGATCCTCCCAAGTTTATCACGGTAAAGGCCACAGACTCGGTTTTTTATTCGCAAGTTGAACTGTATTGTGCATCAGTTAACAGCATTAGCCTTTCTTATCCAAATAAAATCTGGTTCACCTGGCTAGATTGGACCATCCAAAAAGGATAATTACACATGGAAATATGTAAAGTTTATAGTTCTGCTGCAAACAAGTCATGCTGCTTTGCTTTGCTTTTCCACCAGATATTTGGTCAATTTTTGTTCAGCGGTGTCAAGTTTCATTTCACCCCTATCAGCAAGTTCCTTGGAGTTGACACTTGTGCTGCATATGAATCTTTGAATGCTTTATCTTGCTGCCCTCTGATGGTTTTCTTTTAATTTTCCTTTTTCTATTTCTGCAGAAAATGAAGCCGCTGTCTGCTCAAGAGCTTTCATTGGACGATCTTCAAATTTAGTGCAGCTGATCATTACTGGAAATTATCTTTTTTTATATTTGGTGGACTGAATCCCTATCTTCTGATAGATGAAAATAAAGTTTTCCTAAAAAAATTCCGATTGGTACCCCACTCAGAATGATGTAGATGTTAAAGGCGAGCAGGATGCTGCTTGGAAGGCAACCATTGTTCAATGATATCACATGGCACCACCCAAGATACCCTGTTGTATTTACTTTTGCAGGTTATATAACGATAATGGCGGTTAAAGTACAGCTTGTTCCTACTAAATTTATTGTAGTGTATATGGTTGGAGGATTGTGGTGCTAGTCTCTCTTACCTGTCGAAAAATGAAGTAGCAATTAACTATTGGAAGACAAACATTGTATACAATTCTTTCTAATTTTAAGGGCTTGGGAGAAGAATGCTGTCTTTCATGTCTAAGAACGTGGAAGCAATGAAGTTTCATGCTTACAATCGTACCATGAAGAGTAGAAGTGTTTGAACCACGTAATGTGAACTGAAGGGAATGATTCTCCATCTATTGATTTAGTGAATCTTATTCATTAGAATTGGTCATCGAGTTCCAATGGTTTACCAACAACTTTGTGTTTCACTCCGTTGGGCGATGGTGCCAACTGCCAACTATCGGTGCACTACGAATGTTCAACAGTTCATTATTTATATTCTGGATGAGAACTGAAGTATTAAGATGGTGGCCTGCATTTCCAGCCCTTTGGGCAAAACCGAGGACTGGGAAACTTCTTCTCACGATAAAAAAGGGAAGGTAAGGAATGATGAGGAAATTCCTGTATTATCTGGCAATGAAATTTCGTGAAATATTCCCTTGTTAAACGGCAAGGCTCATGCAGACAGCAAATCTCATGTTCATAATTGTTGAGGAAACTGCACCGCTGCACACTAGTACTGCCGCATTTGTGGGTGTGGCTATTGATGCATATGAGTCTGCTTTCCACGGTATGAATGTGATTTACCTGGACCCGACCTGCACCAAACCCTATAGGGTCCGGGTACGGTGATAAATAAGAAGATCTGATTAAGACCCGGGTCCAGACCTGAACGTCCAATTAATACATGGACCCGGGTATAGTTATTCCCTTGCTTGATTAATAAATGCTTCTCGATTGTTATTCCCTTTCTTTTTAAGTAATCAGGAAGCCGAGGCGCTCTTCTCTCTCTCCCACGCGCCAAGGCTGTGTGGGTTGGCTGCGTTATTTCAAGGTCTCTCTCTCTCTCTCTCTCTCTCTCTCAATTTGTGGGTTCCAGTGACTTGTCCCTCTTTCCTACCATGCAATTATGGATTGAAGATCATGATTCTATCTGATCACCTCTTCTTCCCCTTGGGGGCTTGGAGGGAGGAGGCTGGATACCAGGCTTCCTTTTGCCTCATCATCCGATTCTCGGTTTTCAATTGAGGGCTGGTGTTGGTTTGTTCTCCCCCTTTTTCGGGGTTTCAGGTTTATGGTTTGTGGTCTCTCGGACATCTTCCTGGGTTTTCCTACCGTTGATTTTGCAACCGCTTTCTGTGGCTATTTGAGAACACATCAGTAGTTAATCATTTGATTTGTTGGCGATAAATCTTCCGGTTATTTGATGCTTGCTGTTTTTTTGTCTTTTCCTCTGCTGGGGCAGACATAGGCAGTGCAAAAGGAAGGAAGGAAGGGAGGATGCAGGGTGGACGCAGGGGCGGCGGCAGAGGCAGAGCCGGTGGCATGGATGATTTCCTTGGTTTTGGAGATCCCTTTGCTGGTTTCCTTGGGTTTGCTAATCCAAGAAGCCTGATGTCTAATTTCTTTGGTCGGGATGCATTTAATGACCCTTTCTTTAGCCGGCCGGGGTTCTTTTGTCAGGATGCTTTAGACGACCCTTTCTTTACTCGCCCGTTGGGGAGCATGTTTGGGATGGGCGGCGGTGCTCGTGGTTTCGGAGATCCTTTCCCTTCTGGATTCATTGAGGATGCATCTCCTCAGGTGCTTTCCATCTCCACGCTCTACGCATTCAACTCCAGGATGTGTCAATGAAAGCCAATCAGAACCTGAGTTCTTGTGCTTTGCTTATTAAAAATCTTCTTGCAGGCGCGTCCATCCACCAGAGGACCGGTCATCCAAGAATTGTCATCAGAGGGGGAAGATACTCCAAATCAGAAGGGGAATTCAAGGAAGCATGAGAGCGCCCACACCGAACCTTTCGTCCAGGATCCTGATGACGAAGACAATACAGATGGTAGCTGCTGGAAGAGAGCCTAGTTTTTGTTTGCATTTTATGTTCTCTTGCTTGATTCATGGCTAATTGAATTGGCGTAATGTTTGTAAGTGCGGAGGGGGAGCCGATATGTTCGACAGCGAAGCGAATGCAGTGGTGGTCAGAGGATGCAGCCACAAACTCGCAGTTTCATTTTCCAGAGCTCTACAGTGACATACGGAGGTGCAAATGGGTCTTACTATACTTCGTCTACAACTAGAAGAACTGGAGGCGATGGGGTAAGCCAACTGTGTGTGTGTGTGTCTGAGAGAGAGAGAGAGAGAGAGAGAGAGAGAGAGAGAGAGAGAGAGAGAGAGAGAGAGAGAGAGAGAGAGAGAGAGAGAGAGAGAGAGAGACGATCAACATTAATTAAAAGTGAAACTCAACAAAGCTTTGAGTCCCACAAGCATAAACATGACAGCAAAACATGAAAACACCATTTACACAAAAAACAGAAAAAACCCGAATACAAAACAGAAAACTCATCAAGGACCACAAACATCTAGATGGGGATCGGTTGGAGGCAGAGGCAAGTCTTTGAGATATATGCGGAAGATAGCATACACATCAGCCAAGACCCTATGAGTCAAACGGTTAAGGTTGAACGGGACATCCCGAAAAGTAGCATCATTTCTGGCCATCCATATGAACCACCACACTATAAATAACCAAACTCTCCAAATAGTCCACTTCTTTTCGCGTCTAATTATAGCAGGGCTGAGGATAAGATCTAACGCAAAGCAACCCTCCTGCACAACTAATGGAGCCCTCTAAGTTTTAGAAAACAATTGTTGAAACACTTCACACGACCAAAAAAGATGTGTAGTTTCTTCAGCCTGTCGACAAAGCACACACCAACTGAGAAACTGAAACCCCATCCTCTTGATATTGTTATGGGTTTGTATTCGGTCATGAAGAATCAACCAAGCCAATACCTTGGTCCTCGGAGATGGTCCCTTCGCTCATAAAGCATTTTTGGGGATCCAGCCCGGACCTGGAGGTAAAAGAGAATGGTAGACCTTATGGACTTTGAAAACTCCCGCATTCGAGACTGCCCATTGAAGCCAAGATCTGTCTACCCCCACGTCCAAATCCCTATCAAGAAACAAACGCAATGCCCTAAACTATATTTTCCTCAAATGCGATGTGTATGGTCCACGAGCCCCACGACGAATAGCAAGCAAATCGATTAGACCATATTTCAGCCAGAGGAAGTTTGCACATGCATCTTGTGAAGTATCAGCCAACCAACACTGCTTCATAACCAATGCCACACTCCTTTTACGCAAAGCAAAAATTCCTAAGCCAGCCATAGTCCTTGGCATAACGATGGAGTCTCATCCCACAAAGTGCCTCTTATAAGGTTTATTTACACCACGCCACAAAAACCTTGACAGGACGCGCTTAAACTGTTGCTTAACGTTGACACGCATGACACAAACCGACATGAAAAATTCTGGAATCGCTGACAAAACATGCCTGATCAAAGTAATTCTGCTTGCAAGAGACAAATATCTGGCACGCCAAGACTGGAGCTTAAAACACACCTTGTCAACAACCGGTGCCCATGATGTTTTAGAGGTTGACTTGACTTGTAGGGAGAGCCCCAAGTACTTGATCGACAACGACCCTAAAGCGCAGTTGAATTTTTTTTTCACCGCGTTTTGACTGGTCGGATCGCCATGCAGAAGCGTGACCGAACACTTATTTTCATTGAGTCTCAACCCAGACAAAGCTGCAAAAAACATGAGAATAAGCCTTACGCGAAGCATCTGCTATAGTGAAGGCCTTCGAAAAACTAGTATATCGTCTACATATTGTATAATATGCTCAGAAGACCTTGGATATCCAACGACTGTACGAAGCCCCTTGTCTGCGTGCGTCTAAGAACCACCGCAAGTCCTTTTGCCACTGTATTAAACAAAAGCGGAGATAACAGACATCCCTGCCATAGGCCGCGCTGCAATAAAAACTGCTCACCCTTTACCCTGTTAATGGACACCATGGCTTGTGCATTGGTAAGGAGCTCTGACACCCATCTAAAAAAACGGCTGCCGAATCCCATGTGATTCACCATTTGCAAAAGAAAAGGCCAGTACACAGAATCATATGCTTTATTAAAACCAAGCTTCAACACGAAGTAAGGAGTACGACTCGCGTTCTTGGAACGAATGACCTTTGAAACCGAGATATATGTTTGTTGAACTCTCCTATTAGGAATAAAAGCAAACTGAAAATCAGAAAATAGATTAGATACCACCAATTTGAGAGAGAGAGAGAGAGAGAGAGAGAGAGAGAGAGAGAGAGAGAGAGAAGGTTGACGCAGTGTTCTTTGTTTGTTGTGTTTGTTTGTTGTGTGTGAAGCAGGTGATTGAGGAAGAACATAAGGAGGCAGATACAACCACGGGCAAAGCGACTCATCGTACATCACGAGGGATCCGCGACAAGGTATGGTATCCTTCTGCTTCCTCGGGCATGTGTGTTGTTACTGTTGGAAAGACATATAGAGTGGGTCATACAATGTGAGAACTATGTTCAAAACCAGTTGGCTTAGAGGCATGCTTTTGACGCACTGTCTTCAAAACGAGAGTTGTCTCACTGGGATAATGCCTTCTATGAAATAGACTTCAGCGCAACTTCACTCCTAGAATACAACCGAGCTTCACTTGTGTGCCAAATGAGTCCACACCCTGCACTGGGTGAGAGCTATTATTACCTTGACACCATCACCTTGAATAACCTCTTGAATTACATACTCTTGTTTTTTTTTTTGATTGGCAAGCTGGGGTTAGGCAGACCCCTACTAATACAAGGTATAAGATGCAGTTACATATATGAGAGGGAAGGAAACGAGTTTGGTGGCTTAACTTTCCACACCCTATCTCTGTCCATGACATTCATTCTAGCTAGCCGCACAATAATTGTGATCTTTGCTTACCCATGCACATTGCACTCGATCAAAGTTCCAAAGAAGTTCGGCTACTTGAGAATTTCCTGGGATCACATCTTCCTTCCAACATCTGATTTGTGACCAAAACAACGGGATGATTCAATGACGAGAGGAGATCATCTTGATGATATCAACCCAAACACACCACTCTACATGTCAAGTTAGCCTGTCGACTTAGCCAACCCAAGAATAAGTGGTGCCCTTCCTGATCTCTGATGGTGAATCCCACTGGACTCGTCAAGGAGACCTGAACCCACATGCTGAAAACGTTAATTTTTAGCCATCCTACTATAGGGCTCTTCCATCACCCTGCATACAGCCATTTCCTCATGATTGAACAGTTCTGGTCATGACATATACGAAGAACATTCACTCTGATCTCATTCAACACCACCATTGAAATTTGTAATGGCATCAATTTAGCATCATCAAATACTACTTTGTTCCTAATTTCCCAAGTTTCCTGGTAAGACATTGGAAAGAGACCAACCATGCATGTTTCTACTTCCTTTCCCTGAATTGTTGGCTTCCCCACCAACATAAGGCAGACTTTATCTCAGTAGGAGGAATTTTAGGTCCTCCAAATTTACAAACCATCTTTTCTCCAAATCAGTTTAGCAACCGGACATAATAAAAATAAATGGTTAACCACTCTTTGTCGTATTCAAATAGAGGGCACCGATTTACCATCGACATCCCCAATCTTTTTAATCGGTCAATGGTAGGAAGTCTATATTCCACTGCAAATCGTAGTGTGAGGGCTGCTCTTGGAATGCGATCCCCATGCCACCCTTATGCCTACAAACCTCCCATGCTTCTTTAGAAGTGAAACCATCCTTGAATGTCTCTAGCCCCTTTCCTCCTACGTTGGGCATTCACAAGGTTCACAATTTGTATAGACTGATGATGGGAACAGTCCTGCACAGTTGCACCAGAAAGCACACATATATTTTCAAAACCATTGCTGATCATGTCTGTGACAGTCACCGCTTGCATACGTCGTAACATGGGAAGAGAGACATCCTCTTGAATAATCCGCACAAGAGGAAATTTCCCATACCAAGGATCAAACCAGAAATTTACAATATCTCCTCCTATTAACCAATGACCTTCCTCTTCAAGGATGCTCATGCTTTTTAACACACTTTTCCACCCCCAAGAGCATCCATTAGTTCTCCACGTGAACCAAATGCATCCCGTTCGATGATACTCGGGAGTTAATAATCGATACCACGGGCTAGGATCTTTGGAAGCCACCACCCATTTCATTTTTTATATCTTGGCCAAATTCATCTCCTCTATCCGCTTTATACCCAGGCCACCCTCTTGTGACTTGCACACTTCCCATGACAAAAATTGAGTATGATGGACATTAGATGACCCTGAAAAAGTGGTATTTTGGGTCATTAGGATCCGACCCGAGTCCATTGTATCCATCGTATGTACAATCTGGATACAATGGACCCGAGCCATGTAATGTTTTATTTATTCGGGTCTCGACATACTAGACCCGGACCCATACTTCTGTAATGTAAACTTATGAATACAAGTTTAGGTCACGATTTCTGTGTTGAAATCGTGACAACCGCAATTCATCTTAGCCCTCTTCTTCGTCTCTCTCTCTCTCTCTCTTTTCTCAATACAGGTATTCTAACATGGTATCAGAGCGAAGATCCATCTGAAGGCTGAAGAAAGTTGCCGACAGGTGCGACGATCAGAGATTTGAGGTTTTTCGTTCCTTCTCTTCTACTTTTCTTCATTTCCTTTCTCCTTCTTTCTATTTCTCATTTCTTCCTTCTTTCTAAAATTTTCTGTGCACCCGACCCACATCTCACGTGGGCTTGACATTCACGTGGCTGATTTCTTCCCTCTTTCTGAAATCTTCTGTGCCCCCGACACACATCTCACGTGGGCTTGACCTTTTCATGGTGATCTGAGATTCACGTAAACCCTGTTCACGTGAATCCAGACTGTGCAAAAACAAAGGTGATTCTAATTCACGTGAATCGTTGAAATCGATTCACGTGAAACAACAAATCGACCACGATCCCTATTTCAGATCTGCTTTTGTTTGGTATCATTTCATTTGTCCCCTTTGCCCAATCTCCTCCACTTTTTTTTTTTTGCATATTCAGATATCCCAACTTTCCTCGTTTTTTTTGCTATGTTTTTCTTCCCTGATTCTCATTTTCTACACTTGCCTGAAAACATATCTAACGTGTAAAAGTGTTTTTCATCACGTCAATCTAAAATTTTTCAAGAGTGTAAAGAAAAGTTCAGTGTTCAGTCTCACTATCTTTTGAATCTTGTGGTCTCCTATTCAAAAAAAAAAGAAAAAAAAAAAAAGAAAAGAAAAGAAAAGAAAAGAAAAGAAAAGAAAAGAAAAGAAAAGAGGGAGGCTGAGCACTTCGTGAACACTCTTGTTGAATTTTATTTCTCGATGGATCCTTATTCTTCTCAATCGAATCTTTCTTCAAGCTTTCTCAATCAATTCGTTTCTGAAAAGTTGAATACCTCAAACTTCTTGATTTGGAAGAGACAAATTATTCCTTTTATAAGGAGCCAAGGTCTCTTAGGTCACCTAGATGGTCTCACCAGAATTTGCCCCGAGAGAAGAAAAAGATGATAAAGGGGCGAGTTCAATTATATATGTCAAAAATGCAGAATATCTCATCTGGGAAAGGAAAGATCAATCGGTAGTTGCATACATCACTTCTACCTTGTCTCAAGAGGTCCTGGTTGCCATCCCTGACAACTGTACAACTCTTCAACTCTGGGAGCGACTGGTTCAGACGTATTCACAGGTTTCACAAGCGAGGATGATTTTTCTCAAGGGAGAATTTCAATTGCTAAGAAAAAATTCCATGACTATCATGGAATACTTGAACAAGATAAATATTATCACAGATCAACTTGCAGTTATAGGATGTGCCGTCAGTGACAGTGACATGGTGCAACAAACTCTAGTGGATTGGGACCTGACTACAATATGATAGTCATTTCACTATTGTGTCTCCCTGTCCTTACCTTTGATGAGCTACAGGCTAAATTGATCCAATATGAAATGACTCTGAAGGGTTTTTCTGAAGAAACTCATGTTCACACAAATTCCCAAGAAGTTTTTGCCACAGGAGTGACTTATGGTCGAGGATGAGAACGAGAGAGGCAAGGGCGAAGTGGACACGGAGGACGTGGTTTGCTTCCCACTCCTAATGTGTTGACTCATGCGCAGGGACAAAGACCCATCCCCACTTGCTTCCTTTGTAACAAAAGGGGGCATATCAAGGCGAATTGTTGGCATAATCCCAAAAATAAAGGAAAGGCTCCACAGACAGAAATCAAAAGAAAGTTCACGAATATCAGAGACAGTGGGGATCAGTGTTGTGAAAAGCGTTGAGGCGTAGCGAGGTGCTCCACCAAAATTTGAGGCGAGGAGTAAGCCTCGAGGCGCAAAGCGTAAGCCTAAAAAAATACATAAATTTAAACTTAAAAAATATATAAAAATTATCTAAAATTATAAAACAAGTCGATCTGGAAAATACGGGGGCCGCCAACGAAGAGGTCGTCAACTAGCGGTCGGGCTTCCCGAAACGCCTCGTACATGTCGATGAACTTGAAGAGGCGCTTGGTGCTCCGGCGGGTCTTGGTGACGACCTCAGCGAAATTGAGGAGGTGGATCACGACGCCCCGGGCGAGGTTGGCGAAGAGGGACTGAGACACCTGGGGAGACTCCGAGAATATCGAGTCGCAGAGATGGCGCTCCCCGATGAGGTAGACTCCGAGCAGTGGCGGAAGGCTCGGGCCCACTTGATGATTTCCGATTCGAGGGCGTCCCACTACATCTTCTGCACCTCGTCTATATCGATTTGCTCGAGACCCATCTTCTCCGAGATGGCTTCCTCCAGGAAGGCCTTGCGGGAGATGCTGTAGACCTGGCAGCATTCTGTCTCGTAGCCCGAATCGATCATTATCTTCGATATCTTGGCGATCGGGCAGCTATCATTGGGTGGGTATGGCTCAGAAGGGACCGACTCGACGATCGGCCATCTATCATCGGCATTGGCATTGACGTAGTTGGTAGCCCGGAGTCGGTCCCCATTGTCGAAATTTGACGGTTCTTCGAGGATTGATCACAATTCCTCCTCCAGGAATGACATCGCTCGCTGAAGGAGGGCCGCCACTTTTCCGGCGATCGACAGGCCTCCCGGTTCTGGGGAGGGGAGCGCCTGAACCAGTGAGTGGATGCACATCACGAGGCAGAGGAAGGCGCCAGAATCACGGTGCCAATCGATCTTATCGGTGCCAGACTCGTGCCTCGTCATCTTTCCGATGAGGCAATCGATAAACCGCTCGACGCATTCCGGGATCTCGGGGTTTCTAGCCAAGGGTAGGTCGGGGAGGAGCACGTGGAGCTCCCCCGAGACGAGATCAAGGTGCCCATCTTCTTCCCTTTCGTGCCTCTCGTTCCCTCCATCGTCGTCGTTGCATTGGTGAAGGAGGAGGCCGAGAAGGGAGAGACTGTGAGAGACGAGATCAGAGAGGGACTGCAAGAGACGAGAGAGAGAGGTAGGAGAGATCGAGACGAGAGAGAGGGGCTGCAAGAGACGAGAGAGAGAGGTAGGAGAGATCGAGACGAGAGAGAGAGGGGCTGCGAGAGATGAGAGAGAGAGGAAGAGACTGTGAGAGACGAGAGAGAAATAGGGGCTGCGAGAGAAAATTTAGCCCAGGGTCGGGGGTAACATTATGAGGCGTGCGCGCCTCACCGCGAGGCGCGTCTCGCCTCGAAGCGTACGCCTCAAGGCGTAAGAGGCGTACATCTCAATGCTTTTACGCTTCATGCTTGCGCCTCGAGGCACAAAGGCCCTCGCCTTGAGGCGAGGCGCGCTTTTTGTGCCTTGAGGCGCACTTTTAATAACACTAGTGGGGATATTAAAAATCTACTGATATCCACCTTGTCAGAGTTGAAATTGAAGCAGAGTGATGAAGGCACTTGGTTTGCCGACTCAAGGGCAACCACTCATGTGACAGACAATGTAGGTAAACTTTCTAACCCTATTCCTTATTTTGGCAGAAGTAAGATTGTCACTGGTGATGGATCCCACCATCCTGTTTCTCATGTTGGAAAAACTGTCATCCCCATGTCACATTCCACTCTTAAACTTTTTGATGTTCTTCACCCTCCCAACATCAAGAAAAATATTATCTCTGTTTCCAAACTTATTCACTCATTTTTCTGTGCAGGTCAAGGACCTATGCACGAGGAAAACATTCGCTGAAGGAAAGAGACGAGACAATATGTATGTCTTTGAAGAAGCTCCATGTCATTTCGTCTGCCCTGTTTATCAGATTCAAAGTCTTCATTAGAGTCGTGTTCATCCTCTTCTGCAAATGTTTTTAGTATTTCTGAATGTAATAAGCCTTTCTTATGGCATAGTCGATTAGGACATTGTGGGAGTCATTTTATTGAGAAACTTGTCTCTAATAACCTTATTCCAAAAGAAAGTCTCAATGGGGATGAGAGCAGTCAGAAGTGTCCCAATTGTCTTTCATGCAAAAGTCATGTATTGCCTTTTCATTCCATTAATAAGAGAGCTTCAAAACCTTTTGAAATAGTTTGTTCTGATGTATGGGGACCCGTCCCAATTGTCTCTGGATCTGGGAGAAGATACTACCTAATCTTTGTTGATAACTATTCTCGATACACTTGGATATATTTCATAAAAAATAAGTCGCAAGTCTTTCCTTTGTTTCAAAATTTTCTTTCCTTGGTTAAAAATCAATTTTCTGAGTCCATTTAATTTTTCCAGTGTAATGGAGGTGGGGAGTTCTCATCTCGTGATTTTATTTTTTTTCTTCAAAATAACGAAATAGGAAGAAGAGTGTCCTGTCCACACACCCCTCAACAAAATGGGATTGTTGAGCAAAAATATAGGCGTATCGTTGAAAGTGCCATGAGTATGCTTCATGACAGTAATCTTCCCATCAACTTATGGACAAAAGCTTTCCATTCTGTCGTACATGTGATAAATAGACTGCCTATGGTTCTGGAAAATAAGTCTCCTTATTGCTGTCTTTTTGGAGCTCACCCTAGTTATCATGATCTGTCTTCAGATGTGTTTGTTATGTGCATATTGATCAGTTCCTGAGAAACAAGTTTCAAGACAAAGCCCAGAAGTGTAGATTTGTGGGATATGCAGATGACTACAAAGGATATAGGTGTTATGATCCAACCACCAACCGCATCAGAATCTCAAGAAATATTGTTTTTGATGAGCAAAATTTTGATCATAGAGCTGACGCAACGGATATGTCCCCTAACAAAACTGAAGTTTACTATCCTTGGCTGAGTTCAGAACTTTTTGCTGGTTCCAACGAAGCCTGTTCCTCAGACTGTGTGCAGCAAGAAGAAGAGATGTATGAGAACACTGGGACATCGGGATCACAGAATGAAGGGGAAGTACCATCATTCTTACCGGGCAAATACAAAGGCATTTTCTATTCTAGACAGAAACCGACAGCATCAAGCCATTCAGATCATGTCTCAGTTGTCAATCCTACTTCCTCTCATACTCTTGAGGTAAAAAAATTAAATCGCATACGACATCCTATTGACATGTGGGTTAGCTATAACAACTTCTCCTTGGATCTTCAACTCTTTTTAACTGCCCTCAATAAGGAAGATGAGTCCATTATGTACTATCAGGCAACCACTTCTATTAAATGGGTAGAAGCCATGAATGATGAAATGCAAGCCTTGCGGCCTTGCATAAATGTGGAACATGAGAAGTTGTTCCCAGATCACCTGACAAAAATGTTGTCGGATGCAAATGGGTCTACAAAATAAAGTACAAGCCAAATGGAACCATTGAACGATATAAGGCAAGACTTGTGGCAAAAGGGTTCACCCAAGAAGCAGGGCAAGACTATGATGAGACCTTTAGTCCGGTTGTGAGAATGGAAACAATTCTAATTATTATTTCCTTGGCTGTTGAATATGGATGGAAGTTGAGTCAGTTTGATGTGAAAAATGCATTCTTGCATGGGGATTTGAAGGAGGAAGTCTATTTGGAACAACCCCCTGGATATCAAGAACAAAATTGTAAAACCCATGTGTGCAGGTTAAAGAGAGCTATTTATGGACTAAAGCAAGCATCTCGCTCTTGGTTTGATAGCTTCTCGCTTGGGATTCAAAAACATGGATTTTCACGTTCCGTACTGGACCACTCATTATTTATTTTTAAAAGTCAGACTGTGACCACTCTATTATTAATTTATGTTGATGATATTGTCATCACAGGAAACTCTGAAGCTCATGTCAAAGAAGTAAAAAACTTACTAGGTCAGAGGTTCAAAATGAAAGATCTTGGTGTTCTGCGCTATTTTCTTGGTGTAGAAGTTGATAACCAGGATCATGGCTTGACGCTCACTCAGCACAAGTACACCCTAGATGTTCTCAGGAAGGCAGACATGAAAGACTGCAAACCTCTAGGAATTCCGAGTGTGCTTCACCAAAAACTTAGTGCTCATGATGGAGATCTGTGTGACGACCCCACCAGGTATCACATCATAATAGGAATGTTACAGTACCTCACATTCACTCGATCTGACATTATTTATTCAGTCAATCAAGTGTCTCAGTTTATGCAGACACCAAGTACTGAACATATGGAAGCGGTTAAGAGGATTCTTAGATATCTGAAAGGGACTATTGGGGATGGATTGACATATTCACCACAATCATATGGCAAGGATAAGCATGAACTCACTGTATATTGTGATGCAGACTGGGCAGGAGATCCTGATGAACGATGATCTACATCAGGATATTGTGTCTTCATTGGAAGGAATTTAGTCTCTTAGAGCAGTAGAAAACAAAAAGCTATCGCTAGATCAAGCACTGAGGCTGAATATAGAGCCATGGCTGCTGCTACTGCCGAAGCCACATGGATCAGGCATCTACTAACTGAAGTAGGAGAAAAGATCTCCCACTCTATCTTGCTATGTGACAACCAAAGTGTTATCAACATGTTATTCAATCCAGTATATCACAATCGTGCTAAGCACATTGAGATCGACCAACACTTTGTGAAACAGAAGGTTGAAGAAAAAGAGATTGAGCCTGAGTTTGTCAATACTGAAAGACAAGTTGCAGACGTTTACCAAAGGGTTAACAAATGATCGTTTTTGGATGCTTAAGGCCAGTTGTTCATGGTCCAAAACCATGATCAACTTGAGAGGGGGTGGGGGGTGAAAAAGTGGTATTCTAGGTCATTAGGACCCGACCCGAGTCCATTGTATCCATCGTATGTACAATATGGATACAATGGACCCGAGCCATGTAATGTTTTATTTATTCGGGTCTGGACATACTGGACCCGGACCCATACGTCTGCAATGTAAACTTATTAATACAAGTTTAGGTCACAATTTCTGTGTTGAAATCGTGACAGCCGCAATTCATCTTAGCCCTCTTCTTCGTCTCTCTCTCTCTCTTTTCTCAATACAAGTATTCTAACAGACCCATCCATAGGAAATTTGGCATCAGCTGCTCTTGTGCACCGCATTTTGGGGAAGTTGAAAAACTGCCATCCAATATATAGGAAATTATGACAAAATGGATTTAATAAGAACAACTCTCCCTGCCATAGATAACAATCTACCATTCCACCCTTCCATCCTTCTTTGAAATTTCATGACAAGAGGCTCACAAAGCTTGGCAGTAAAAAACCCAATGAAAACAGGAACCCTTAGATACCCAAAGGGGAGTTTGTCTAATTTCCATCTCTACACATAGATCTGATCAGAATTTTTTTACCAAGTGATAAATTAAAAGGAATAAAAGTGGATTTTTCCTTACTAATGAGAAGACCTTATATACGTTGAAAATGGTCCAATATCTCCAAGAAGTTTTCTACTGAATACTTCGTATCCTTGATAAATAACAAGGCATCATATGCATAGAAGTTGTGACTCCATTTAAATTATCGAATAGTTGCGGGAATAATTTTGGAATTTGCCTCTGCAAACAACCTCCTAGTGAGACGTTCCATGACAATTAAGAATAGATAAGGGGAGAGAGGATCACCTTGTCGAATGCCACACGAGCTCACCATTCACCATAATAGCAAAGGTTGGAGATACACACATCATCATCCTCTCGATAAGGCGGATTCAAGAAACTCACAATCAACTTTATCGTATGGCTTTACCAAGTTGAATTTAAATAAAATTGTCTTTTGCGAGCTAGGCACCCATTGAAAATAAGATGAGAGAGAATCGTTTACGATGGTTTGGACATATTCGGCGAAGGCCTAATGATGCTCCAGTTAGAAGGATGGAGAAATGAGAAAATATATTAGTTAAAAGAGGTCGGGGTAGGCCTAGGAAGACATGGATGAAGGTGATAGGAAAGGATATGAATGCTTTGAACCTCACCGAGGACATGGCACTGGATAGAAATGATTGGAGGAGAAGGATTCATGTGGAAGACCCAGAATGATTTTCTTTGTTGGTTCATATCGCCGACCCCAATTGTTTTGGGATGAAGGCGTAGTTGTTGTTGTTGTTGTTTTCTTTTGCGAGCTAGCTTCTAACATATACACAATCTCATGAGATGCAACAATCCTTTCTTGAATTGACCTTCTTCTTAAGAATGCCCTTTGATTTTCAGAAATAATCTTTTGTAAGAGTGCTTTTATTCTATTGACTATATGTATCCATACAAAAATTTCCCTTTACGGGATCCTTTCGCATTTCAACATTTTTGAGTGAAGAATCTTTTTAGAAAATAACTCGCCTCCGTTTTTGAAAAAGATGGGAAAGAGGGACTCGCTTGTCGGTACGAGGTTCGACCGTTCCTGGCGCCTTTATCAGGGGTAATCAAACCAATGATCGAATCAATGCCTTTTGCTTTGCCTAAATTTGACTAAGAGATTATTAAGCCCTAAATGCACATGAATCATGCTTGTTATGAAATTTGAGAAATCAAGGTTTAAAATATGATGCATGCTTTTGAATTTATTTTATTTTTAGAACACTTAGAAAATATTTCAAAATTCTAATTCCAAATGAATTTCGAAATTGAGTTGAAAATATACTTTGAAACTCTGCTTAAATTTTTTTGAAATTACTTAGAAAACTATTTGAACTAAAATTATTTTGAAAATAAAGAATAAAATTCGATTATGAAATGGGAATTGAGATTTGAAATTTGAAGTGGAATTTTGAAAATGGAAATCGAAAATAAAAGTTGAGTTTGAATTTGAAATTAGAATTGATGTTGAAATTGAGATTTGAAATTGAATTTTGAAAATCTAAGTTTAAGTTTAAATTTTAAAATTAAAATTTAGCTTTGAAATTGGAATTTAAAATTAAATTTAGAAATTGAAATTTAGAATTAAAGTTAGAATTTGAATTTGAAATTGGATTAAAATTGGGGTTTTAAAATTAGACTTTGAATCTAAGATTGAAATTGATTTTTGAAAATAAACTTAAATTCACCTTGAAAAGTAATTTTGAAAATGAACTTCGAAAATCACTTGGAATATTTTGATATTGAAATAATTTGAAAATGAAAGCAATGAAATGATGAAATTTTATGATGAATGCATTTAATAAAGAAATTTGAAAGATTTTATTTTAAAATATGATTTTGTACCTTTATAGAATTTAAAACAAAATTAATTTTTAATACATTCATGACTATGGCTACAAATATATCTCAAATTAATTTATATTTTAAATTCTGACAGAGGAAGAAAAGTAAATTAATTTTAGAAAATATGATATTTAAAAAAAATGACCTAAAGTGTAGGTCGAATTTTATTCAATAAAAGATAAAAATCTTAAGTATTGTTCGCATTCTGACTATGGCCAAAAATGTAAATCGTCTACTTAGGGTTATTTACCTTTTATTAGAATGGTGCACGTGCCATTTGTGTTTCACCATAGTGCCATTTTTGAAAGAAAATAAAAATTAAATGCCACAGTCAATTACCAAAAATTAAAATGCAATTACATGCTCATCCATTCTAATCTAAACAAAAAATAAAAATTCTCATTAAATGAAATTATTACAACCCCAAATTTAAGCTGAACATTGAAATTCTTTAATTCAAAAGAAAAACCAGTATCTTCCACGCTTCCCTGCAAAACACAAGATGATACAGAGCAACAAAGATACGAGATACAAAAATGTAAAGTAAAAGTTGCGAGAAAGTAAATGTGGAATCTAAATGGTTGCAAATTAACATGCACTAGATGAAAAGTAAAGATTATGTTGTGAAATTAAAAGTGTAATGACATGAATATGTAGATGATGAAAGAAGAACAAGACATAAAAGGCTAATTTACAAAGGAAAATTATGAAATGCAAAATACACGAAATGCAAAGAAGATATAAGGCTAAAATACGAAATGCACCAAAAGGGAAAAATCATCAATGCATTGAATACGTGAAATATGAATGCGCAAGGATTGAATGTAAGTGCAATAATGAAATCATTGACAAACTTAAACACTAAAACATTCATTCTCAAAATTGAAGTACTAAATAAAGAAAAACAAAAATTGCGATTAAGAACTACTAAATGGAAAGGAATAAAAGGCTAAATTTTACAAATGAAGTTACAGGACAATAGCAAGAAACATCTAGATTGAAATTGAAAGAAATGTGGAATGGATGATATGCAAAGTGCAGAGGATGAAACGTATATGCATATGCAAAGAATGAAATGCATGTGCGTATGCAAAGTGACGGGAATGAAATGCATGAGCATATGCTAAAATGCAGGAAATGAAATGCATAAGCATATGCTAAAATGCAGGAAATGAAGTACATAAGCATATGCTAAAATGCAGGGAATGAAATGATGCATGAACAAGATAAATTGAAATGCACAGAAAATGCAGATAAATGATATGCAATGCAGATGAAATTAAGAGATACAGGAAAATGGACGAGATGCAGAGTGAACAGGATGAGATGCAATGCTAAATAAAAAACACGCTGATGATGTAGCAAATGGAATGAATGCAACAAATGCAATTGCAGGAAATTCAATGAAGAATAAAAAAAAACGAGATGAACACACAAATGCAACATCAAAATATGATGAAATGTGTATGAGATGAATCAAAACAAGATGCAGATGCGTGCAAATGATGATTAGAAACATTCAGAATATGCAATGCATAGGATGTGTATATACGAAATCAATTGGAGGAGTGCGATGCAATGGAATGCAGGTGAAAAGGATGCTAACGCAACTCGCAGAGAAAGGGGAAACACGACAGACATTGGACTTCACTGCAAATCAAATGAGATTTCCTGACAAATCAAATGCAAATGCTGGAATGAATCCATGAAATCCGTGATGAGATGCTGAGTTGGTTCTGTGAGATGACATGCGATGTAAGTATGCTGATGCTCAGCAGTACTTAGACGATCGATGCGGTTGATGAGATGCAACATAAAAAGATGCAGATGATGTAATCGAACACGATAGATGCTGATGTTGAAACAGGAAATCTGCTGAATTAAGATCAGATTAGATGAAATGTGCAGAAGACTATGGATGCAGAGATGCTAAAATCATCAAACGATGCTATGAAATTGAAATAAAATGCGATGAATGAAAAATGCTTATGCGATGCACAGATTGAAGAGAAAAAGAAAAAAAGGCAGATGCAATGTTACACGTGCAGAATTAAAAAAATACAGGACAGAGGAGATGCTAATGAAGACGATGATGTCGATGCAATGAAATATGAGGAAGCAAATAAAAGAAATGCAGGGAAGATGCAGGAATGATGCTGATGAGATATAGGGATGATACGAATGAACAGAGATCTAAAAAAAATGATGTAGAACACGCAAAAAATATCAACAGTTGCAATTGAACGCGATGATGTGCGATAAAATAAAAAAATGCTAAATCAAAATGCACAGATTAAAAAGGGAAGAACGAAATGCAACTGAGATGCTAAAACGTTAAAACATTAAAACATTAAAACATTAAAATGCAACAAATATTAAATTGCAGAATGATAAAAATGCTAAAACACCGATTAAAAAGAGAAAAACCAGAAATGCTAAAATGCTAAAACATGAATATAAAAGAGGAGAAGAGGGAAGAAGGAGAAGAAGAGGAAGAAGAAGAAGAAATATTCACCGGTTCGGATCTGATTAGATTGAGAAGAGAGGGAGCCTTCCACCTTTGCACTGTCGTCGGATTGATATTCTTCAGCCGTGAGAAAAAGAGGAGGATAAGAAGAGAGGAAGGGGAAAGAGAAGAAGGAGGGAAAAATCAGAGGGAAGATGGCTCGTTTTCCCCTATTTTAAAAAATCGACCCCCTTTCCTCTCCTTTACATGAGTTTATAAAGGAGAGGGTGGTTATGTTTTTTTTTTCAAAAATGCCCCTTCCAAGTTTTAAATTTTTTAAAAAGGGGTTAGTTGCAAAAATTTTCTGAAAATCCCCTTTTATTTGACCTAAAACCACTTTTATAAAGCTTTTTGAATTTTTGCCTTTTTATTTATTTATTTATTTATTTATTTTGAAATTAATCCAAGAAAATGCTATAAGAAATATAAGTGACTTAGGAGGTGGGTCCCAGGGTCAGAAAAAGTAATTTTGGAAAATTTGGGGTGTTTACACCGTCACTTTTGAAATGATCTTGAAGACAAAGTTACAAAGACTTATCGGGTGATAATCCTTCATCTTTGTTGCTCTTGCTACTTTTAGTATCAACACTGTATGTGTAGCGTTAATTCGTTTGAGCAATTGACAAGAAAAAAAAATATAGTTATAGATGCATCCTCACCAATGATATTTTGGAACTTCTGAAAGAAGAAAATTAGGAATCTATCTAGACCTGGGGCACTGCCTTTCTTCATTGAGACTATCATTGGGATTACCTCCCTAATCACCATCAATATAAGCAATTAACTCTAAAAAAGAGGAAGATGATAGAAATAGCCCTTTGGTGATGGTATTCCTGATATGGTGAATGCTGAAACTGATTGGCTGAGTGAACTACATGAAAGATGTTTGGTCTGGTGATGGATAAGTAAGTCAAGGGTCCAACCAATTGTCGGTATGAAATTGGATCATCAAGTAGAGTTTCATCTTTCAATTTTAATTTTGCATTTACAACTTACGGCATATCAACCTTTTTATCATCAGGTATTCCAGATTTGGAAATAGTATCTGTAGCCAGTTTCATTTGAGACAACACATATCCTCGAGGAGAATAAGCCACTTCAATACCTATTAAATACCTTAGAAAACTAAGGTTAGACATACCAAAATGTTTTTTAAGAATATTTTTAATTTCATCAATTCCCTCTTTCACTTTTTTGTGATGATCATATCATCCACATATAATAAGAGTATGCATTTGAAAAAAAGAGCAGTGTCAATATAACAAGATTTATAACCCAAGTTTAGCATAACATTGCTAAACATATCATTACCAAGCTTTGGGGGCTTGCTTAAGCCCGCACAAAACTTTTCTTAATCGAAGAATTTTTTCTCTCTTGATCTCAAGACCGGAAGGAGGATCCTTGTACACTGCCTCATTTAGGTCACCATTCAAAAAGGCATTTTTAACATCAAGTTGGTAAATAAACCACTTTCTAATAGATGCTAAAGAATGGGTATCCTAACACTAGTCATATGAGCTATGTGTGCAAATGTCTCTTCATAATCTATTTCATACTCTTGGGAATAACCTTTTGCTACTAACATTTTGCCTTATATCTTTCTAAGGATTTATCTCTTTTTGCTTTAGCCTTATAGACCCACTTATATCTTATAGTCTTTTTTCTTTTGGGTAATTGTTGAATTTCTCAAGTCTTGGCTTTCTCAAGGGCACCTATTTCTAAGCTCATAGCATCAATCCATTCAAGAATTTCCTTAGCTTCTTTTTAGGTTGCGGATTCATAAAAAGAGTGAATAGACAAAAGACAAGCTCTATATCTTGGAGAAAAAGTCTCGTAAGACAAATCTTTTGGGATGTTTAAAGAATTTACTGGATTTCCTAATACTAGATTCTCTTAGATTTTGGTTTTGTGAGTATCTATCAAGTGCACATGGGAGATGATCAAGAGTTCTTCTAAAATAAGTTTGAATATCATGATTCTGGGTATCCTCTCTATGAATACTAGAGCCATCAATATGCATATCATTATCATGCATACCACCATTAGGGGGGTCTTATTTGGCAATAAATCATGAATACTCGAAACTATCCTTAGCCTTATTAAAATCAAAACCATTTTCATTTTTGAGAAAGTTAACATTTCTTGAGATATAATTTGTCATTTTTTTTATCATAGCATTTATACCCTTTTTGGTTATTAGCATAACCAAAAAACACACATTCAATGGCCTTGGGAGGTAATTTGTTTTTTTGTCAATAAGTACAAAACATTTGCATCCAAAGATTCTTAAGATTCTTACATGAGGAATGGTTTGATATAGTTTTTCAATTGGAGATATGTTTTGCAAAGTAAATGAAGGCATTCGGTTGATAAGATAAACTGCAGTTAGGGCACTTTTAGTTCTTTTTGAAACATTTTCTGAGATAAGCAAAGTTCTTATAGTTTCAATGATATATCGATGCTTTCTCTCAGCTAAACCATTTTGTTGAAGGGTATTTGGATAAGATCTTTGGTGTGAAATCTCATTTTCTTTTAAATAAATTTTTAAGTCCTTAGACGAATATTCTTCCCTTGAATTTGATCGAAAAATGATAATATTGGTTTGAAATTGGTTTTATATAATTTTATGAAATTCTTTGAAACATGAGTCAAATTTTTGTCTAACGAAATAGATCTAAGTATACTTAGTATAATTATCAATGAAAATAACATAATAGGAGAGTCCTTTTGACATGACTAGCGCGGGTCCCCATACATCTGAATGCTCAAGTTCAAAAGGATTTTATGAAATAAAAGTTCTAGGACCAAAAATAATCTTCATTTTTTAAAGAATACATTCATTACTTCAAAAATGAAAAAAGATACAAAACTATTTTTTTCCTTGACAAAATTCCAACTAGCCTTCCCCTTCCTTAACTAACGATCCTGCACCCAACATTTTTTTGATGAGGAGACCTCATACCCATAATTCAATATTTGTAAGATAGATAAAATATTTAAATTAATTTTTGGAACAACTCTAACTTTAGGTACTTGAATTTTTTTTGAAATGTTTGAAAATGTTTCAATACTTTTGATTTCAAGATTAGTTTCATTATCTGTAAAAACACAAGAGTTATAAAAGGATTTTGTGCATTCGAATAAGAGCGATTCTAAAGGAGTCATGTGAAAAGAGGCACCAGAGTCGAGAATCAAAGAAAGCATAGTTGGAGGAGAGGAAGTAGATACGATGACATTCGGAAGTAGATGTAGAGGAGTTCTTAAAGAATTGTTGAAATGCTTTTGTTAGATGATTAATAGAATCCTCAAGTTCTCCTTCTCTCATGGTACCTTCACCACAATTTTTGGGCGGTGTTTCTTCAAACGGTTGCTACCTTTCTTTCGAGGTTAGGACAATCCAGTCTAATGTGTCTCATCTCTTAACAAAAATGACAAATCACTCATCTTTTTCCTTCATTGTTATATGTTCCTCCATTGTTAATTTTTCAAAATTGAGGAGGTTTATATGCTTTAACATTATTACCGGGTCTTGACACGTCCAGATTTTCTCATTTTCTTTTGTCATATCAAGTTGGGTCTCGGCTTGGTATATTTTTCCTAACGCATCATCAAGAGAGGTAGTTTCGGTCCTATGTAAGATATTGGACAACTTACTCGAATTCGGGTCTTAACCCGAACAAGAAGAAAAATAAATGTTCTTCCGCAAGTTGTTTTTGCCTTTTTTCAATGAGGGAACCTTCCAAATTAGGCTCAAGCAAGGCTAATTCATCCCAAAGAGGTGAGAGAGTACCATAGTAATCTCTCACACTCTTATCTCCTTGTTTAACACCTCAAATCTTTTCTTGTAAAAAGTATTTTTGTGTCAAGTCTTTTTGTACGAACATACATTTAAGAAAAAATCATGCCTCACTTGCCTTTTTTAATTTGACTATGCTTGCGGCAATCTTGAGGTCCATGCTATTAAGAAACCAAGAAAGAATTTGGGCATTTTCGGCTTCCAATCTTTCACTTTGACGTAGTGTTCTTTGAGTGCAACCTCTCTTTCTTCATCATTGAGAATCTTCACTTGCTTCATCATTGAGAATCTTCACTTGGTCACCATCTTTTTTGGTCAGTATGAGTTGGGGTTCACATGCAGTATCACTTACATGCTCCCATAATTTATTCTCCTTAATGTGGTGCTTCGTAGTGCCCACATCAAATAGTTGGAGTCATTTAGCTTGAAGACAATCACTGTTATGAATTCTTTTTTGTCCATTTGGATCGAGTGAGACTTTGCTTGTGGATGAATCTTCTTTTGTAATCACGAGCTTTTGGAGAAGAAGAGTTACACAAATACAAGAGCCTAAAGCTATAATACCATCTAATGAAACAAGCAAAAATACAAAAAAGATAAACACAAATACAAATGAAGTGCACATACCCTAATTCATCTAAAGAGGATACAAAATGAGAACAATCTCGAGAATATAACACACAAACATAATTAGCCACTAAGGGCATACACAATAGCCACTAAGGGCACCCTCAACACAATGTAAAAAATATAAAATCCACTAAAAAATTCCTAGAAAAGCATTGAGATTACAAGGGGTTTTCAACCCCTATTTATAATACAAGAGGGAGTTAAGGGGGCAGCCCAACTAGACATTGGGCTAGACCCCAACGGTCCATAAAGTACAGAAAAAAGGAATTAAAAAATAAAGGAAAATAAAAACAAAAAAGATACACAAGCCTCTAATAGGCTGACACCTACACATGGTTGAAATGACTGAAATACCCCTGATGAGTATTTCAGTTTACATAAAACAGAAAATAGTAAATAGAATATATATATTTTAACAGTGATTCCAAAGAGGCCGCCATCTACCATAATTAGTTATGAGCATAATCCCAGTTAGAAAAAAGTTTCTCCATGCTTGCACACTTTCAACGTGAGACTTTGATCCATAGCATCAATGACATCAACATTGATTGATGCATCCTCCCATAAACAAAGAACTCACACAAGTTTTATAACGATCAAAATTCCCTATGAACTGAAAATTCTTAAATCACCTTTAATTCTGTCCATTTCCTGATTCGTGAGCTTGGTTTCCAATAAGAAAATTATATCTGCCTTTGCCTTACAAAGTTGACTTATCATCTCCTTTCTAGCCCACTCCCTTCCTGAACCTTGGATGTTCCAACCAACTACTTTCATTTGGATTGTTGATTGTATAAAACCAAACTCCAAGAAGCTTAATACTGCACAAATGCATTCAGTTCTTAATTGCAATTAATTGACTGTGCTCAGCTCCACCTCCTGCCTAGGATCCGTACCAGATGTAAAGATCAGATTTGGGTGTCCCACCATATCCAAAGAGCTGGGTCCATGCTTCAAAAATTAACTTTCTATATTTGAGATAGCCCCCTCATCATGTTGGACGTCCCCTACATTATAGGGATCTCCATCAAGGAGATTAAACTTACCAACTTGGCTCCCATCTTTCCCAACTAAAATCAAAGAGCTAGACAAAGTATTAGGTAACTTCCTTTTACATGAGATTCTTTCCAAAATAACAGTTTTACCGGACTGATCATCCTCACCGGGATCCGGTGATTCCTTGCTCAACACATCATGATCAGACCTGAAAATATCATCCCCACCATGAGTTCCATCTCCGTCACCATCCACACCCATCTGAGTATTTGTACCGCCAGAACGTTCCTGAATAGGTTCATTATTTTGTTTATCTTGACTCACATGCTCATGATTTGAACACATGATTGCTTTCTATGCCAATGAAAAACACGAATGAGTAAGAGAATGGCCTACATACACAAGACCCTGCGCCAATGTTGTGAAAAGCATTGAGGCGTAGCGAAACGCTCCACCAAAAATGAAGCGAGGTGTAAAGCGTAAGCCTCAAAAATATATTTTTAAAAATATATTTTTTTAAATATCTAAAAATACAAATAAAAAATGCTTTGTGAAAAGCATTGAGGCGTAGCGAAACGCTCCACCAAAAATGAAGCGAGGTGTAAAGCGTAAGCCTCAAAAATATATTTTTAAAAATATATATTTTTAAATATCTAAAAATACAAATAAAAAATGCTTTATTGATCTTCAACAACCAATATAAAATAAGAAATATCAAATAAATACCGAAAAATATGAGAATAACATGTAAAACAGTAAAAGTAACATTAATGCAACAACTTAACGAGCATTCAATGAAAATTTAAGTAACAAAATCACTAACAAATTAACAATCAAATTCCTCAACATCATCATATAATGCAAACAAATTCATCTAAAGCTCTAATCCATATCTACACTTGGTCTCACAAGCAAAAACAAACAAACATTTTCATTTAACAAAAAATTATTTTTAATTTCCATGATCTAACAGTCAATTACATTTTCATACACAGTCACATGCATATTTGCAAATAATTACACAAACTGAAAGTAACAATTTCTCGTATACAATTTTTATATAAACAAACTAAAGCTAAACAAACAAAAGCATAAACAAACTAACAAAATTGACATATAATTTTTATATATAGTCAATTAATTGCAAAAAACTCCAGAAGAAAATGAAGAAGAAAAAAGGACGGAAGAAGGGGAGAAAGGAAGAAGAAGAACCGAAGAAGAAAAGGAAGAGAGAGAGAGAGAGAGAGAGAGAGAGAGAGAGAGAGAGAGAGAGAGAGAGAGAGAGAGAGTCCTAACCCATCGGGCCTCCGCCCTCCTTTTTTTTTAAGTATTAGCCCCCATTTGACCCAATCAATTTGAGGCATGTGCCTTAGCCTGAGGCGTGCCTCGCCTCGAGACGTATGCCTCAAGGCCTATGAGGTGCACACCTCGGGCCTTTTGTGCTTCACATGCGTGCTTCGGCACAAAGGCCCTCGCCTTGAGGCGAGCGCATTTTTAACAACACTGCCCTGCACCATGACAACAAATAGAGGGACATCTGTCTCTCTTGCACCAAACCATAAAACAAACATTAGGAAAGGTATAAAACTAAGAGTATAAGAGATTTTTTTTGAAAGGCAAGCTGGGGTTAGGCAGATCCCTACCAGTTATACAACTATACCATTGGGTTTTGAACCTGCAACATCCCAACACAAGGTGACAGGCACTAGGTGCTCCTACCAGACAAGCGGAGCCCCATTGGTATATATATATATATATATATATATATATATAGAGAGAGAGAGAGAGAGAGAGAGAGCGAGAGAGAGAGAGAGAGAGAGAGTTTTAGCATAAAAGAAAGGAGAAAACTCTAGCTAAGAGTGCTGGTGAGGAAAGGGTAATAGAGCTCAAGTTAGAAGTGAGCGATGTGCATGGGTACATATAAGCCCAAATCCACCACCCACAAGAATGCTAATAGGTTTTCAATGGGTGTTAGGCCACCCAACAAGCCAATAAGAAGTGGAGGTGGCCATTTGTAGTGTTGATGCAAATGGTAAGCTGTCTGGCTTGTCCTTCTGTTATTTCAGGGGCACTCTGTAACCAGCCATCTCAATTTCAGGAGCTCAAGTTAGAAGTGAGGGATGTGCATGGGTGGATATAAGCCCAAATCCACCACCCACAAGAATGCTAATAGGTTTTCAATGGGTGTTGGCCACCCAACAAGCCAATAAGAAGTGGAGGTGGCCATTTGTAGTGTTGATGCAAATGGTAAGCTGTCTGGCTTGTCCTGTTATTTCAGGGGCACTCTGTAACCAGGTATCTCAATTCAGATGGGAATGTGGATACGATGCAGATGTTGCACAATCTGAACGAAGGTAAGTAACCTAAGGTGGACATCTCTTCCTTTTAGTCTGTTTTGTTCTCTAGTTTAGATGTGATGAAGAACATTGTCCCTGTCATACAGATGAGCTTACCGGTTTTAAGGAGGAGTGGGAGAGGAGAGCGATGCCGCATCTGCCTGGATGGAACCAAGGTTTTGGTGCACTGCAGCAGCATGGAGATCTTGGTATGCGGTGTTGCATTCTTTTGCTTGTGCTCACTGCTCCTGACCTTGCATATCATATAACTGACTTGTTTGTGTGCAGGCACTGGTAGGCAGGCAGGGAGCAGCAGCAGCAGCAGCAGCAGCAGAGGATGGGCGCTTCCATCAAATGAGCAGCAAGTTGGCGTGGGTAAAAAAAGCATGGCAGGGAAGGCGAATCCAAGAAGTGGTTCTCAGTCTACTTCACATTAGCACATGCACGTCACCATTACTCTCTCTAGCATCCCTGCTTATATTGTATGGTCCTCTTCCTCATGGTTGGTCGGTCTAAGTGCACGAGACAGTATCGTGACATTTATTTGCGGGTTTGCATACGTAATCCCTGAGGCAGATGTTTAATCTTTCATACATTTCATGCTTAAACATGCTTTCACGAACAGTGTGATTCCATCCAATTTAAGGTTGTGGTGGTGGTGACTGTGCGGTGGTTGGACTGATGTTGCATCTCCGCTTTGGTCTGCTTGATTTCCGAAATTATGTGGGTATTTCTAAAACCATAAAAAACATAGAAAAAAGATTTTTTTTAAAAGGCCTGAAAAAAAGTTTTTTAAAACTAAATTTTGCTTAGCTGACTTCAACGAAATTTGTTTTCCAAAAATTTTGAATCGAGAAAGTTGGGTCATGGCCAGCAATTTGCTGAAAAAGATCTCTTTCATTCTTCCGTTTGCCATGAGTGGGCTGGAAAAGGATGCAGAAAGTAAGAAGACTGCGAATATCCAATGCGTTGTAGCCCATGCATGGCCGAAACGTAGCTGGAAAATGAAAGAATGAGGCCTCGTTTTCTTTCTCATTTATTGGTGAATTTTCGGATATGGTTTCACCGGAAAATGATTGAAATGGGACATCGTATTCCTCATGATATTCCACCTGTTTTTTGGCCAATTTACGCCCAGAAGGGTTTTCGGTTTTGTTTTCTTCTGGCAACGTTGGTGGTGGTACGAGAGGGAAGACATTGGGAAAATGAGTAGCCCGGAGAAATCATGTTTTTATAACTTCAAAATGACCTTTCGTAATCCCGTTTTGGGCTTGATAATCAAGTTCTTCAAAGTGGTTTTGAACGGCAATGTCAACCAAACACATTTCGACCACAAAATAGTTTCGAAAAGCAATGTGGGGCATCAGCCAAGCGGCCCGTTAATTTTCCTTTTTTCAGCACAGCTCTCTGGCTCAAAATATTGTTAATCTTACGTGTTTGTGTCATTGCCATGGTGGTGGCAGCGAGAATCATGATGGAACACTCTAGCTTATAGGTCACTATGCACGAGTAGCATATATTTGCAAGACCTCAAATAGAGATCTGTCCCCGCCAACGGCATCCAATGGGTCATTTGTCTCTTAGAGCTGTTCGTGCTCACATGTACAGATCGAGCCAACCGCTGGGGAAGAAAGCGAAATGTGCTTGGATGCAGTTCATCACTTGGATGAACCGCACCCAAGGGGCCGGTTAATACAAAATATAAAATTTGGGTCCTTTATTATGGAAAGTAAAAGCATTCAAGGCCTTAAAACGAGCATGGGAATGAATCAGGAAAACAAGGATGTTTTTGGATTTAGCTTTATTATTTATATGGTTTATTTGTCATTTTGAAATTTGACGAGTAAAGCATACGATTTGTAATGGACTTATGGATGTAATCACATGGTCGGATACTACTCGTAGTATCGATTGTCGTTGTTTCGGTCTTCTACAGGTCTGTGCATTTATTAAAAGGATTCACAATGTTCCCTTGCGACTTAAAGTGTACAGTTGCGTTTAGAGTCTGTTTTGCTTTTGTTGAGTCTGATGTAAGCTGCCCGGTTCAGGTAAATCAATACCCCGAAGGGGCAGCCCGTATACTTGAACTGTAATAGCCTGCGGGCAAAATTGTGAATGAAGTAAATGCGTTGAGCTTTCTTTTGTTCACCCTCGTTGTGATTGCTTCTTGTGATTGCAACTTCTCTCCCTCTATTCTCTCTTGCTCTCTTTCACTCTGATTATAAGCTTCCGTGACCGGCAAACGAGCTGACAAGTAGGCTTGCGGCGGTGAGGAAGGACCGTCGCGCCGCGCTGGCCCATTGAAGGAAATAGGCCCGTGACAAGTGGCACCATAGCCCGTTCTCGTGCTGGGGAAGGGACTCCGGAGTCGGTGTCGACAGACACGCCGACAGGCTGCGATTTGTGAGCAAGACATCGTGGCGCCTTATCAACACTTGCGCAACACCAAAGGCAAGGCAGTTGCCGAAGCTGAGGAGATGGGTTTACCTCGGGGCCAAGAAGAGTTGGCTGTAACTGTTAACAAGCTGGTGGAAGATGTGACTTCGCATGATGAAGCGATTTCACGCGCATGTGAATCATTCAATGGATTGAATGATGTGGTGGAGAGCCTGCAAGAGCAGGTGAACTTACTAATGGGGCATGTCACTTCATTGACGACTACAGTGACCGATCTTGAGTTGAGGAACCGTACGTTGCAGCGGACGGTGACCCTAAATGGCGGAAATGGTGAGAGACCATCAAGGATTGATGTGCCAAGATCCGCAAAATTCAATGGTTCTCGTGACAGCAAGGCCATTGAGAACTTCTTATTCCAAGTAGAAGACTACTTGGATATCCAGAATGTGACCCTTGAAGATCTAAGGATTAAGGCTGCAGCGGCCTTACTTGATGGGGATGCTATCGCTTGGTGGAGGCAGAAGCGCAATGACATGGAGATGGGTCAATGTGTGATAGACACCTTTGATGACTTCAAAGTAGAGTTGCGCAACTACTTCATGCCAAGAAATGCGCAGAGACAGGCTTACCGGATGTTCGTGAGCTCAAACATACTGGTTCGTTGCAAGACTATGTCAGAACGTTCCAGAAGCTTATGCTGGAGATACCTAACATGCCAGAAGACGACATGCTCAACTGGTTCATTGTGGGACTTCAACCATGGGCACAGTCTGAAGTGGAAATGAGCAACCCCCGTATTTTGGAAGATGTATATGTAGTGGCTGAGTGCTTAGTTGACACTCAGCGCAAGCCTTTCACCCCATCAACCAAAGTTGGGAAGAAGCCTGACCACAGAGGCAAGAAGGATGAGCAGCGCAATGATAAAGGTGAGGCGTCGACACGCCATCAATCCGAAAAGAAATAGAACTTTATAAAGCATAACAACAGCAGCAAGGGTGCGGTTGTGACATGTTGGTTCTGCGGCGATAGACATATCGCCAGGCAGTGCCCAAAGCGCCTTGTAAAGGACGACAGGCAAGCCAATGCTGCATGAGAAGAATGCAGCGATACTGAATACAGTGACACTGAGACCATGCAACCAAGGATGGGGGCCATGCGATCGATTAACGCAGCTAGAAGTTGCGCAGCTAAGAACATGTAGGTCAGTAAGGAACTTATGTACGTCGAAGTCATTATGAATGAAAAGTCTACTTCAGCAATGGTAGACTCGAGGGCCACACACAACTTTGTCTCGCGGGAAGAGGCAGAGCGGTTGAGCTTGAAAACTGGGCCAAAGCAGAGGACTATCAAAACAGTAAACTCTGAGGCCAAGCCCATCCTTGGTGAAGCAAAAGATGTGGCTACTCAAGTGGGGAGTTGGGTTGGCAAAGCCAACTTCTCTGTGGTGCCCCTGGACGATTTCAAGGTGATTCTGGGTATGGAGTTTCTGCGAAGCCAGAATGTTATGATGCTGCCAAAGTTTAACACGTTGACGATCATGGGGTCAGACTTGTCACACACAGTGCAGTGCATTACGCAGAAAGGCAAGTCTTCAGTGTTATCGGCAATGCAACTGAAGAAGGGTGTCAAGCATGGAGAGCAGACATTCTTAGTTGCAGTGCGTGCAGATGAAGGGAAGGTAGAAGCAGCAGTGCCGCCGACCCTAGCCCCACTATTGGAGGAGTTTCGGGGGGTGATGCCCCTGGAATTGCCAAAGCGTCTTCCGCCAAGACGCGAGGTCGACCACAAGATTGAGTTGACCCTGGGAGCGAAGCCTCCTGCAATGGTTCCATACCGTATGGGACCAGCTGAGTTGAAGGAGCTGCGCAGGCAGCTAGACGAGATGTTGGATGCATGCATTATTCGTCCATCAAAAGCCCCATTTGGTGCCCCGGTCCTTTTTCAGATGAAACATGATGGCTCAAAACGGTTATGTGTGGATTATCGTGCCTTGAACAAGGTCACGGTGAAGAACAAGTACCCATTGCCATTGATAGCGGACTTGTTCGATCAGTTAGGCAGTGCCTGTATCTTTTCCAAGCTAGATCTGCGATCGGGTTACTGGCAGGTGAGGATTGCCGAAGGTGATGAGCCGAGAACAACTTGCGTCACCCGCTATGGTGCTTACGAATTTCTAGTAATGCCATTTGGGTTGACAAATGCTCCAGCCACGTTCACGACTTTAATGAACCAGATCTTCTACCCTTACTTAGACAAGTTTGTGGTAGTCTACCTGGATGATATCGTGATCTACAACAGCAACATGGAGGAACATGTCGAGCACTTGCGAACAATGTTTCAAGTGCTGAAGAAAAATGACCTCTGTGTTAAACGAGAGAAGTGTCTCTTCGGGCAGGAGGAGATCAGCTTCCTTGGCCACGTTGTGGGGCGTGGTGTGCTGCGTATGGATGGGCAGAAGATAAGGGCCATCCAGGAATGGGTTCCGCCAAGCAAAGTGCCAGAATTGCGGTCATTCCTCGGTTTGGCAAACTATTATCGGCGTTTCATCGAAGGTTATTCCCTCATTGCTGCGCCCTTCACAAATTTGTTAAAGAAGAATCGAGTATGGCTCTGGACAAGAGCGTGCCAAGATGCCTTTGATGGCTTGAAGAAAGCCTTAGTGAGGGAGCCAGTACTGCGACTGCCTGATCATTCGAGACCCTTTGAAGTCCACACTGATGCCTCAGACTTTGCCATTGGCAGAGTTATTATGAAAGATGGTCATCCGATCGCATATGAGAGTCGCAAACTGAAAGATGCAGAGAGGCGCTACACAATGCACGAACGTGAGATGACCGCCATTGTGTATTGCCTCAGGACCTCGCGGCACTACCTTTTGGGTGCCGAGTTCGTCGTCAGGACGGACAATGTGGCCACGAGCTATTTTCAGACACAAAAGAAGTTGACGCCTAAACAAGCTCGATGGCAGATGTTTTTGGCTGAGTTCGACTTTGCCTTGGAGTACAATGTTGGAAAGACCAATGTTGTGGCGGATGCCCTGAGTCGTAGGGCTGAACTGGCAGCTGCGCGCGCGGAGTCTTCTGAAGTGCATTTGGAGGGTGCATTGCTGAGCCGCATCCGCGAGGGTACGCAGCAGAATCCGACCGCACAACACCTTGTTTCTCTAGCGCAGGCAGGGAAGACTCGGCGATTTTGGCTACAGGATGGCCTCCTCGTAACAAAAGGGGGATGCATCTTTATACCATGGTGGGGAAGCCTCCGCCGAGAGCTACTCAAGGAGTGCCATGATACACTATGGGCCGGCCATCCTGGTCAGGAGCGGACCTTAGCACTCCTTGAGAGCGACTACTATTGGCCGCAGATGAGAGACGACGTTGAGGGGTATGTGCGGACATGCCTCATCTGCCAGCAAGATAAGGAGACAAACCAGAAGGCTGCCAGTCTCCTTGAGCCTCTACCAATTCCAGAACGTCCTTGTGATAACATCTCCATGGACTTTATTGTTAGTCTGCCGAAGGTAGAGGGCCTCAGTTCTATTTTGGTTGTGGTGGATCGTTTCTCAAAGTATGCCACCTTCATCCCAGCTTCCAAGGAGTGCCCTGCAGAGAAGACTGCAGAGTTGTTCGTAAAGCATGTGGTGAAGCACTGGGGCATACTAAAGAGCATTGTGAGTGATCGCGATGCTCGCTTCATGGGAAAGTTCTGGCGTGAAGTATTTCGGCTACTTGGCTCTGAGTTGCTGTTTTCAACTAGCTTCTATCCGCAGACAGATGGGCAGACAGAGCGTATCAACGAGATACTGGAGCAGTACCTTAGGCACTTTGTTAGTGCCAATCAGAAAAATTGGGTGAAGCTCCTTGATGTGGCACAATTTTGTTATAATCTGCAGAAGAGCGAGTCTTCAGGTCACAGTCCGTTTGAGATAGCCACGGGGCAGCAGCCACTGACCTCGTACACTCTTGCCACACAGGAAAAGGGAAGGCCATCATTCGCCTATCAGTTTGTTCGAGACTGGCATGAGCAAAATGAGTTAGCGAAGGCATTCTTACACAAAGCGGCAAAGAGAATGAAGAAGTGGGCGGACAAACACCGTCGGCCCGCAGGGTTCCAAGTTGGGGACCAAGTGTTGGTGAAGTTATATCCTGGTCGCATAGGCATCTTCCGTGGGTGGCACCGCGGACTACTCAGAAAGTATGAGGGACCCTTCACCATCACAAAGAAGGTGGGCAAGCTGGCATACAAGCTGGAGTTGCCCCATACTTCAAGGTGCACCCGGTGTTCCACGTGTGCAACCTCAAGCAGTTCCATCCAGATGATGGAGACCCGGAACACAGTGTGCCGCAATGCGCTCCCATCATGCAGAGGGCCCCAACAGCACAACGGGCCGAGAAGCACCTCAGTCAGATCCTTCACCACAAGGTCAACTACTTGGGACAAGCGAAGAAATACTTGGTGCAGTGGGAGGAAACAACGGAACCAACGTGAGAGCCTGCATTTCGAATGAACAGCCGCTACCCGGCTGAAGTCAGGGCTTACCACGAAACAGATGGCGCCGAGGACGACGCATGATTTGAAGGGGGGAGCATGTTCCCTTGCGACTTACAGTGTACATTTGCGCTTAGAGTCTGTTTTGCTTTTGTTGAGTCTGATGTAAGCTGCTCGGTTCAGGTGAATCAATACCCCGAAGGGGCAGCCCGTATACTTGAACTGTAATAGCCTGCGAGCAAAATTGTGAATGAAGTAAATGCGTTGAGCTTTCTTTTGTTCACCCTCGTTGCGATTGCTTCTTGTGATTGCAACTTCTCTCCCTCTATTCTCTCTTTCTCTCTGATTATAAGCTTCCGCGATCGGCAAGCGAGCTGACGAGTAGGCTTGCGGCAGTGAGGAAGGACCGCCGCGCTGCGCTGGCCCATTGAAGGAAATAGGCCCGTGACACACAAGGTTTTTGATTGGCTTATGTGGGTGGTCGGTCCAGTTGCGATATAGGGTTCCCAATGTACTTTATAAGGTAGGGGTGGGCATCGAGCCCGCCGGGTCAACTGCTCAGCCCGTTAGTAAACAGGCTGGGTTTTGTCTCGGTTCTTAACGGGCTCGAGTTTGAAGAGAAGCCCATGGCCTAGTCCATTTGCCCAACGGGCCAATGTAAAGCGGGCTGGGTCCGGCCTGGCTCAATCTTAAAATACATAAATGCTTGATTGAAATTATGGGTTAATGAGAGAAAAGCAAGTTCTTATGCAACTAATTCCTAATTAGTGCAAGTAATTAGGTAAATAGCAAATAGCAAGTTTCCATGCAACTAATTAGATAGATAACAATAGTTATCCAAGTTAATAGTAATATATATATATATATATATATATACCATTAAAAAAATTAATAAATAACTCATATCCATCAGGCTGGCCTTAGCCCGGCCCACATATATAACGGGCAGTACCTAACGGGCCCGGACTTAAAATTCATGGCCATGGGCCGGGTCGGCTTGGCCTATCGGGGCGGTTGCCTGCCCCTATTTATAGGGGTAGCATACAAATCAGTTTCATTCATGCCCTATGTCATCCCTATCTTCATAGCCGGCCTTACTGATTTCACTGATGCAAGTTGTTTTAATCAAATGGGACTCCACAGATGTTATTTATATCATTCTGAAATCCAACTTGTATGCAAGATTTTTTTGGTGTTTCAAAATTCAACTGTTGATAAAATAAAAAATTTTATGATTTAAAAAAATCATATTGTTTATTGAAAAAATACAATCCAAGGGTCGATGCTTACTAAATCGACCATGTAGAATCCAGATATAAGGTCAGATTTGATCAAAACTACTTGAATCATAATATTTAAGAGGGGTATGAAGATAGGCGATGAGTGGAACCGATATCGGTAGCGCATCTGCATCCATAATTTTATAGAGCTGTAACTTCTTGAAAATTTTAAACTTCGATATGCATATATTATTCCCAAATTCCCAAAAAAAGGCGACGATGCCATCACCAAGTAGTGATCCTTTTACGTATCACATGTTCCGGTCTAGAGCGGATATAGCAGAACGAGCACGGGCGTCAATTTTTCCAGTACAACTACTTAACAAAAGAGGACCTCCAATCGCCCGTTCCCCATTGCGAACAGAGGGGAAGGACACGCCCCCGTCCGATGGAGGATGAACAAGAGGTCACGATTAGGGGAGCAGATCAGGTCATGCTGAACATGTGCGTTTTTGCTCATTCCGATATCGTGGCCATCCGATTTGCATTTTAAAAAACTCAAAACTCAACAAAACCATGTGGCATTCATCCAAAATGCAAACAAACGACCACGATGTCGGCATGAGCAAAAACGCTCATGTTCAACATGACCTGATCTGCTTCCTGACCTGATCTGCTTCCT